>NW_013666596.1:133927-150890 GCF_000517525.1 Limulus polyphemus | reverse complement strand
TGTTTGGTGTGACAGGGATTCGAACCTGCGACCCTCAGATTGCGAGTCGAGTGCCTTAACCACCTGGCCACGCCGGGCCCCGAAATTTAATTAGATTCTACTCAATTTGGTGACATCAGAGATGACCTAACATCACACACACACACTGCATAATACATTAACACATAATAGAGTAGATATCGAAGGAAGGCCATCATGGAATACGTTTAGTTTTTAGTCTTTTGCAGACATCTTTAATTAAAAATAACATTCAACCATATTAGCTTAAAACTAATCAGGGAACCTGGAGAAAACAATGATAGTCGTATATTACGTCGCCGTCAAGCTCGAAGTACATCTCATAATTAGAAAGGAACCTCTAAGTATTTTTTGTTGTTGTTGTTAAGCATAAAGATACAGAATGGGCTACATGTGCTGTGTCCACTACGAATATCGAAATCGGTTTTTAGTGTTATAAGCCTTCATACTTGCCGCTGAGCCACTGGGGAATCCTCTAAGTAAACATCGCATTTTTCGTGCGCAGTAAGATTGTAAAAATGTACAAGTTTTACGAAAATAGCTAATAAATAGTTATAAATCTTGCAATAATAAACATTTAAATATCTTGATTTATGGTAAACAACACATAAATGAAACTTAAAATTTTTCGAAGTCCCACACATAAACAACGATTCCATTAAAGTTTCTCGTTTTGCACTATGTATCAGCCGTTTATCCACCCAGGAAATATCATCAGCATGCCATTTTATTTTACTTTAATTCTAGAACCACTGATCTCATTTCTGCCATTTTTATAGGATCACAGTCAAAACATGTTCTGTAAAAATGTGCAGAGTAGATTCAACTGTTTCATCACACTTGGTAAACGTAAAATCTAATTGTTATGAATCCAAGTTTTTCTTGTATCTTGGTCCTTCAGAAATGTAAAGAAAAACAACTTAAAACTGGCGTCAGTTCTATTATTACAACAAAACACCACACAGTAAACCATTTTCGCAATACAAAGAGACAATTTCGATCGACCAAAAAAGAGAATCGGCAAAAATATTAACAAAAGAAACAATTAACACCAAGCAGTGAGCTGGTTATACTACCTTGTGGTGTCTGACGCCTCTGACATCAATCATTATCAGCTTATGGAAACATACAATTATTTTATATATTCGGTGTGCCACCCAGTGGCACAGCGGTATGACTGTGGTCTTACAACGCTAGAAACCGTGGCGGGCAGAGCACAGATAGCCCATTGTGTAGCTTTGTGCTTAACTTCAAAACAAACTATATTCGGCGTATTTGAGCGTGTGAAAAAAGTGTGGTGTATATTACTACAAAACTTCGTAAATTAAATTAATTATATTCTTTTTTTTCTACAATGTATTAAGCAGAATAAGCTCAACACAAAGTTACAGATATAGTTTGATAAAATTTAACAACTTGTCTGGATTTCTTTGAGTACATGTTGAGAACATACTAAAACTCAAAATTGTTTTCAAAATCGTATGTTCGGACAAATGTTTCTGAAGAAGAAGTTGTGATGTTGCGGTGGGAGAATAATTAATCGAATATAAGAAAACGTTATCCTTTATTGACCCAAAAGAAGCCAATGTAGAACTACCGTTAAATTACTGTAACATTATCCATCATGAAAGTCTGACTACGAAAATGTCCTATTAGTAAAGTGCAGTATTTCTATCTGTATTATCGTACAAATAGCGATACAGAGAAGGAGAGGCTATCCAAGGGTCTATTAGTTGTGTAACAATGTTCATTGAATCTGTTTTTCTACTTAAGTAAAACAAATCCAACGTACCTTAATGCTAGATCGAACACTTAAGCCAGATTCAATGAATTTTGATGCTAGATCCAACACTTAAGGCAAAAAATGAGGGTACTTTGTTTTTAACCTAAAAATGAACAAGATGGATGGAAGGAAAAAGCCCTCCAAAATTGTTTCGAAACTTCTCATGCATCAAATTGCTTGCGAGTTACAGGATCTCTAATGAGTTACAAACAACATTTTAAACACAAATAATAATGTTGCAATTAACTCTAATAGTTATCGCTAGGAGTTTCCTGTATACATTTTACAAAGAAAATGAGGGGCAATGTCACCCAATTGTTTTGGTTTGGTCAGTTCTTCACAACGAATGTCGTAAGTGCAAAACCATACTTAATACAAAGCAATATGTAACCCCCACCACCGCCACACATGCACGTGATAGTGAATAGCGTAAAAAATAATCGGTTAAAAACAAGAACACAAGAAAGTGAGCTACTATAAAAAAATATGCATTTTGGAAAATTCTTATTATATTCGTTCAGGAGGTTGTGATACTAGTTTCCTGGGATGCATAACTAGGTTAGGAAATAATACTAACAATAAACTACCACAAACTGATGAATTCGGCCACTTTCTCTTAACATATGCAGAGGTGGACATGAATAGGGATATTTAACTTCTATATACCTGTTATCTTTTTTTTAACTTCAAGATATACCTAGAAGATATCAAGATAACATACTTTGGAAAACTTTAGCTCTTCAATCTTCATCCTCAAGAGAGCGTAAACAACACGCGCTTGTTGAGGGTATACCGGTGATGTGTTTCTCGACAATAATCGTTGCGTGGAAGCTGGAATTAAAAGAGTCTGATTTGCTCGAGGGAAGGCTTTTAAAAACAGTATTAATATGTGCATAAAGCTCGATCATTTCGTTCAAATACTTAACTTTGTCAATATCTGCCAACTAGTTTTTGAAGTAAATTAGAAGATTTTTTTTGTAAATTGGTAACCCCAGTATTTTGCTTTCGATGACGTACCCTTTTTTTGAAATGCAGCATAAAGTGGTAAGTAAGCGTAAATGCCTCCAATGCACATTGCATTTTGTGACGAATGGGTCATACAAACAACAGTATTATTTAACAATATCAATTTGGAACATTCAATAATATAACACATTTCTTTTCTTAAATATTTTGTTCCAAACAAATCTATATTTAAGGAATAAATAGGCTTTAGAAACATAAACTTAAAACATGTTTTTGTTTCCAACTGTTTTGAGATGTTAGAATGGGGGCATCTTCGAGTAAATTGGTTTGTACTTCTTAAATCTTCCAAAAGTACATTTGATTTCTTTTTGTATCTGAAACAAATTCTGATTGTGAAATCTGTGTATTGGGAAACATCTGTTAAGCATGGTTATATATTGTTACCTTCCTTCTCTCGTTTCTGAGTAAGGTACAAGTATCAACAACGTTCAGTTTGTTAGTTTTCAATATACTTAGTGTGAACCAATTTAGAGGTAGTGGACAAAAAATGGAAACACCTGGGTAAATGAGGGACAACAAGTATATGTAATGTAGAGGCTACCACAAAGGTGTGGTTCGTCTATTAACTAAACAAATAACATCCCAGCACGCATAGGGTCATGTATAAAAATGCTGGACAGGCCTGGTTGCCTATAATCACGGCTATCATAGCTGCAAGAAGAGATCTCAGTGACTTTGAAAGAGGGGTGGTTGTTGGGGAGCGTTTGGCGGGAGCTTCAGTCACCAAAACAGCTCAACTTGCTGATGTTTCACGAGCAACGGTGTCTAAGGCGATGTAAGCATGGAACTCCGAAGAAAAGACATCAGCAAAGGGCAACAGTTGGCGGAAGCGCATACTCCAGAATCGTGATGTCCGTGCATTGATTCGAACTGCAAGGCAAAACAGGCGAGCAGCCTCAGATCAACTGACCGAAAATTTCAACCTGGGGCGAGAGCAGCCAGTTTCATCAAAAACGGTTCGCCGAGAACTTCACAGAACGGGATACCATAGTCGGGTTGCAGTGCACAAACCGTTCATCACACCTGGCGATGTACGGTTGAGCGTCCAGTGGTGCAAAGAGCACAGGCTATGGACTACAGAGCAGTGGAGAAATGTTATATGGTCAGATGAAGCATCCTTCACCATGTTCTCGACAAATGGACGAGTGTACGTGTGGTACCAACCTAAAGAACTGTACAGCCCTGAGTGCTTGGTTCCAACAGTGAAGGATTTTGGTGGTTCCGTAATGGTGTGGAGTGCATTTTCCTGGTATGGTTTGAGTGAACTCATACCCTTAGAAGGCAAGGTCGATGCCAGTCGTTACTTAATGGTACCGAATGATCATCTTCGCTCCATGTTACAGCATTTGTGTCTTGCAGAAAGGGGTGTCTTTCAAGATGACAATGCCCCCGCCCACAGAGCACGAGTAGTCACCCAATTGTTTGAGGAGCATGACACTGACGTTATACATATGTCATGGTCTTCTCAGTCACCAGATCTGAACCCAATCGAGCACGTATGGGATATTCTGGAACGACGCCTGAGACAGCGTTTTTCACTTCCATCAACTAGGCGTGAGTTGATTGACTATCTCGTGGAGGAGTGGTGTCGCATTATTCCTACAGAATTCCAGACACTAGTACACACTATGCCATGGCGCATACAGGCCATACTGGCCGCACGTGGTGTTAAATGACTTTACATTGATATTTAAATTTTTTGGCCACTACCTGTACTATGGATGTGATTATTATTTAGAAATTTATTTCTCGGAATTTATAGATTTTTCTATGTTTTTGATTCATTTGTCGTTTTACCTTTCAACTAAGATCCTGTTTAATGCAATTATTTAATGTTTCTCAAAAAACGAGACTGGCAAAGATAAATTTTAAAGTCTGATTATCAAAAGCAATGACTTGTTAGCTACATAGAAATGTTCTGCATTAATGATTTTGGGGGGGTCTAGATTTTTTAGGGGGATAGAAGGTCATTTTACCTCTTAACCTCAGCTCTAATTAATTAACATATCTAGTTGGCAGTACTATACATCTAATGAATGCCTATCTGATTAAAATTTCATCAAATATATACAGTTATGTTGACTAAGAGTCAAATTGAAATTGCCAAGCGAGAAAGGTGTTTATTTCTACACTCTATTGTAACCTCAGGAGTGTATTTTAGGGGGACTGTAGTTGTAAAAGATTAAATATGTTTTGCAATAGGGCGTTGCATAATTCGTAGCGATAACCAAAACATGCCAGATGTCACCAAGTGGTTTTCAAGAGTAATGTGTGACAGTGTGACAATTATAGGGGGGAGGGGGTTGCGCCGACATGATCGCACCCCCTCGCGGGGAGGGCGACTGCTTCGCAAGAGGTTGTAGAAAGTTATTTTACTGATTTTACCAGTGGCTTTCTGATTGTATACTGTTTTAATGATTCGCTACCTTGCGGTTTTATATGCCTATACAGTATAGCACTTTGTTTTTCGTCAGTCCTCATTCCCTCTGAATGTGGATGAAGACCTTCCATGGCTGTCGATTTTACATTATTAGTGCAAAGAAGGTAGATATCCTGCAAGTAGAGTTGTTCACAATTTGATAAAGGGGTCTCTCTTGTTTTCTTCCTCGTTTAGCTTTATTCCCTGCATGGGATGGCACATATATCCAGGTGATGCTCTTACCGTGCAGTTGTCTGCTTTCTACCACCCAGTTGAGGATCAAACACTTCGATTTTACCCAGTATTGTCTGCAAGTCAGCAAAAAATATTGTGTTAGTGCCACTGTTTACAGCAATGCAGAAGAGAACTTGTTTTATGGTTTCCATCGTAGTGCTGCTTCTGGAAAGCCTGAATGCTCCACCAGCTTTATACCTACAGTTGACAAAGAATACTCAACAACCAGTTCTCTCTGTGGAGAGGGAACCTTTTACGGGTATAAGGATAAATGGGTACTACAGGTTTTTTGTCTGATCTACCCTATTCCCAGTGTCTACGCTTTCCATCTAGAGATATTTTCACACACCTTAGTGTCGCCATATATTATGTTGAGTTTAACATGTAAAGAATTTAAAACAATTAGGTCTATAATAAATTGACGTCCTACAGAGCAGAAACAGAATATTTATAACTCATTGAGTGAGATGTTTGCAGAATAAAACTTAAACAGCAGTAGGGATACACCTTCTATCAGGTATAGTAGAGGCTAGGTTGAGAATAAAGACACCTAAAGTCATAATTCAGGATAGCCACTGTAGGAGAAAAACAAATATGTATCTTTTTTACATTAGAATTACTTTTAGATATTTATCATAATCCGTTATATACTGCACTGCTTGTGACCTTTGTAACTTGTACATTGGTGAGACTGGTCACTAAATCATTGAACAGAGACGACATGTATTAAATCGTAATCTTGACTTATCAATCTCAAGACACTTTTCAGACGACAAACACTACCTTTCACATCTCACACTTCTAACTGGAGTATCGTATATCAACAATTAACGGCAGTTGGTTATTTCTAAACAGAGTAATGTATATCAAAAGTTAACGGCAGTTGGATATTTCTAACCAGAGTAATGTATATCCACAGTTAACGGCAGTTGGTTATTTCTAACCAGAGTAATGTATATCCACATTAATCGCAATTGGTTATTTCTAACCAGAGTAATGTATATCCACATTAACGGCAGTTGGTTATTTCTAACCAGAGTAATGTATATCTACATTAATGGCAGTTGGTTATTTCTAACCAGAGTAATGTATATCCACAGTTAACGGCAGTTGGTTATTTCTAACCAGAGTAATGTATATCCACAGTTAAAGGCAGTTGGTTATTTCTAACCAGAGTAATGTATATCCACAGTTAACGGCAGTTGGTTATTTCTAACCAGAGTAATGTATATCCACAGTTAACGGCAGTTGGATATTTCTAACTACAGTAATGTATATCCACAGTTAAAGGCAGTTGGTTATTTCTAACCAGAGTTATGTATATCCACAGTAAAAGGCAGTTGGATAATTCTAACCAGAATAATATGAGCACAGACGACACATATTAAATCGTAATCTTGACTTACCAGTTTCAAGACACTTTTCAGACAACAAAGATTACTTGTCACATCTCACACTTGTCCTAAGATCTACAACAACGGACCGTTATTTACGTGAACGCGAAAAACGACGCCTTATTTATACTCTACGTACAATTCCTCCACGTGGTTTAAACGATAAATTTTTATTTTGTAACTTTACTTTTGATATCTTCCGACTTTTCCCACTATTACCCCTTACACAGAAGCTATATATTTCTTTACACTTTTTCATTCTGCTTCTCTTTAACTTACGTCATTGCTTTACAACAGTTGATTCGCCAGCATTGTTACTTCCCACTTCGAACCATGCTTCGCACGTTCCCCCTTTTGGTACCTTTTTAAAGTGATATTCGAATGTGTTTTAACATACATCTCCCGGAGAAGGGTTTAGATCTGAAACGTTGTGACAAATTAAAGTTTTCCCAGATGTTTATCACTATTTTTTCTTAAACTTACATCTTCTGTGCGGTTTTTTTAAATATATTTTTTGTGTCTGTATTCATTAGGGTCCAAAAAAAAAAGTCCGTTACATTCCGTTCAGCCTTTCATGGAATATAGCAGAAGCCTTACAGCAATTACTCTTAGTTGAACGGCTAAAGTATAGGGTTTGTTTGCCTGTAGTAAAGAAAAAAACTACACAATGAGCTATCTGTGCTGTGCCCACTACGGGTATCGAAACCCGGTTTTTAGCATTATAAGTCTATTGATTTACCGCTAAACCAGTGGGGTAGGGGCACAAAGTATAGGAACTTTTGTATATTCTGTCGCGTTTAATGAAGACAAAATCTCATATCTCAGATCTAAATATAAATATTTATTTATTTAGATCACGTTGTTTCAACCAAAAAATATATATATATATATTATTTTTGTCACTGTCGATAATATGTGCAAGTCACTTGCATAAGCGTAACCAGAAGAAATTACTGGGCTTTAGCTCCTATCTTCTTCCCCAAAATTTCAGAGGAGGTAATTTTCTAACACTTCCTTGAAACATTTTTCTCTGATAACAAAAATACCTCTATACAACAATCTTTACTAACAACCTGATCAGATCACTATTTTGTCATTAAACCTTATGGTAGGGAGATTACTCAGTAAGCAAGCCGGTTTCTTTGAACCCAGCCCATTAAGTCATTTATTCATTCAACCTCTATCCGACCACTGAACGTTTATTCCAGCTTTTAGCACCGTCTACTTCTACCTAGTGCACAAATTATTCCGCTACATATACATGCTGTTATTATGTGTTAGATAGGCTTCATTATGCAAATCGAGGTTGCTAATCTACATGGTTAAAATGAGGCTTGTAGTGACGCTTTTAAATCTTTTCTTCCGGGTTTTTTTTCACTTCTTCTAATGAGAATACCAATTATTTCTTTAACTTTTTTCTTCTGAAATTACTGACATATACATAGCAGTTATATATATATATGTGTGTGTGTGTGTGTGTGTGTAATCATCATACTATAATTTGAAACACTGAGCATAACAACAGACATTAACACAATAATATTATGACTCTCAATTGTGTTTATTTTTAAACTTGATTTTTGAAATATTTTCATATACACAATATTAAAAAGCCTTGTGAGATGATGGTCTCAAGGTAACTTAACAGAAGGCTAAAATTCGGGTTTCAATTCCTCTCGGTAGACACAATGCAGATAGTCCATTGTGTAGCTTTGCGCTTAAAACAAACTTGTAAGGGATAGGAGATAAATGGATTTGAGGACTCTCGGGTTTGACAAAACCTATTTACTTTAAAATTGGTGTTAACGTGTAAGGGATCGTTCGAAATAAGTTAAAACGCTTCAGTTTTCGAAATTTTCACACTGGGCTCCCATATGGATATTATAAGGATCTTGCGAGCTATAGAATTCACTCTAAAGCTGACAAGAACGTGTGTGATATTGAGCCAAAAGTCTCCACAAAAACGTAGGTTTAAGAAATGTTATATAGAGAATAAGCTTAACGTGGACAGTAAAACAAACCAAGCAACCACGAGTGAACAAAAACACTCGATCTACAATATTGAAAGTGTTAACACTAAACTTAATCAGCCTTTGCCAGCAACAGGATAACTACTTATAAACTCAAATTTGAAACTAACCTCAACTCCCCACAGACTTTTGCTGTATGCGCTAACTATGTTCTGATTGCGAGTTAGATATAGTCCCCAATCCAGTACCCAGTGCAACAGTTAAATAAATATTAGAAAATTACCAAAACAATACTATCATTCGAGTAACACACTGTTAGTTCACACTCCTTCACAATATTATACTAACTTAAAAACTGAAACAAATAATAAGATCTTAAATACACAATTATCCTATAAGGTTTGTTTGTTTGTAATTAAGCACAAAGCTAACAATGGGCTTTCTGTGCTCTGCCCATCACGGGTATCGAAAACCGGATTCTAGCGTTGTAAGTCCGCAGACATACCGCTGTGCCACTGGGGGGGGGGGCTATCCTATAAGGAAAATAGAAGAAAAAAAAAGAGATTAATATTCACATTTTCTCGACCACATTTCAAAGAAATCACCAGACGGTTTTCACAATCAAAACCCGCGCTGTTATGGTCCTTTTACATTTGTGCCCGGCATGGCCAGGTGGTTAGGGCACTCGACTCGCAATCTGAAGGTCGCGGGTTCGAATCCCCGTCCCACCAAACATGTTCGCCCTTTCAGCCGTGGGGGCGTCATAATGTGACGGTCAATCCCACTATTCGTCGGTAAAAAGAGTAGCCCAAGAGTTGGCGGTGGATGGTGATGACTATCTGCCTTCCCTCTAGTCTTACACTGCTAAAGTAGGGACGGCTAGCGCAGATAGCCCTCGTGTAGCTTTGAGCGAAATTCAAAAACAAACAAACCTTTATTCCAGGGCCCGTGTAGACTAGGTGTATAGTTATAACACATCCTGCTAGACGTTTGTCTTCAATAGTTATAACACGTTCTGCTAGACGTTTGTCTTCAATAGTTATAACACATCCTGCTAAACGTTTGTCTCCAGTAGTTATAACACATCCTGCTAGACGTTTGTCTTCAATAGTTATAGCACATCCTGCTAGACGTTTGTCTTCAATAGTTATAACACATCCTGCTAGACGTTTGTCTCCAATAGTTATAACACATCCTGCTAGACGTTTGTCTCCAATAGTTATAGCACATCCTGCTAGACGTTTGTCTCCAATAGTTATAACACATCCTGCTAGACGTTTGTCTCCAATGGTTATAGCACATCCTGCTAGACGTTTGTCTCCAGTAGTTATAATACATCCTGCTAGACGTTTGTCTTCAATAGTTATAACACATCCTGCTAGACGTTTGTCTCCAATAGTTATAATAAAATTCAGTTGTTTAAACATTTACCGCTTCAGAATGCGGTATGTATAGATAGATATGTAAGCCTGATTAGGAAGCTACGTTTTATATGGACAGCAGTTACAGACATTGCTTTGTCCGTATCATTTTATAGAGCATTAATACAGTACAGTTCTATGTTGGAATTAATTAATCATGTGTATTGTAAACACTGTGATAATTATTTTGCTGTATGTGAGCGTTTCGAGTGACGTTCATTTCCTATACCACTTATAGAAGTTTTCACCGTATATTAGGACAGCTGAGAAATAACGATCTGAATTCACAAGCACAACCACTCCTTTCCCTTTATCACCTTTCCTAATAGAATATTATTTCCCCGACAGGGGGCCGTAGGCCGCCTGGGGGGGGTCACCTGTTTTAACTACTCGCACCAATATACAGTAGTGTTTTGTCGTTGTCTGTCAGTCAGTCAGTATACACTAAAATAACATCACATATGGGATGCTTAACGTTGAATTTGTAATGTCGTGACGCCAGTAAAACGTGCGCATGCCATGAATCACGAGAAGAATCATACACTCTGTAGGCTGCAATATAGCATGGCATATGAACTTCAAAAGGAAGAAATAAAAAAATTTTACACTTAATTTTGGATTTGTTTACTCTTAAAGCAGAAAACTTTCGGGTACCCTGCGCACGTACATCTAGTTAAATATTCACTGCATACACCAATGTAATATGTACCAAGACTTTAGATCCGGGTAACTCTCATTCGTATATGTTCGAGTGTGTTTTCAGTCTGTCAATGTGTTCTGCTTTATTATATGTCTGTGCGCAAGAGCATTAGCATGTTCTGGTTTCCTCCAGCAAGTTATACGTTCTTTACTCAAATGCACTTCAAACAAAAACACTTTTTTCCCCATTGCTACAGTTAATCTTCTTATATATTTTGAAAATTGATTAGTATTTTTGAAATTTCAATAAAATCAGTCTTTGTCTCCTAAGTTAACATTTTAAACTAACTGGTGCTTTTTAAAAAAAATAAAAATTCTTACGCTAAATCTTATTTGTAAGTAGCCTCCCAGTGGCACGGCGGTATATCTGCGGACTTACAAAGCTAGAAATCTGGTTTCGATACCAGTGGTGGGAAGAGTACAGATAGCACATTGTGTAGCTTTGTGCTTAACTACAAACAAATTTATTTAAAAGTATAAGGCCACAAACGCTTCTCCGTTTTAGAACAGACCTTTTAAACCTGAATAAAAATTTATAGCGACTGGGTAAATCACAACAGAAGTTGATTGTTTTTATTATAGTAAGTCGCTTTAAACTCACCTGCTCAACAACAACAACAAAAAAAAAAACACAGAAAGAAACAAGAACATCACTGTTTTGAGGTGTTTTAAAAGATTAATGATCATTTTAGGAAACTGAATTAGAAACCAAGCTATTAAATGCAAGATTCTGTCCTTGTAAAAAAAAAAAACTGTCGTTGCATTTTTCGAACCTTCGAGCGGCATTTACTCCGTTGCCTTCACGGAAATGGTGAGGGTTTCTGCGTGTGCATCATTTGCCCTGCAGATCAACTGAATAAAGACATCAGCCAAGGTACCAGTACTACGCATGGCATTAAACATCACTTTCGTTTAGCATCGGCTTCACATAGTAAAAAAATAAATGACTGCTAAACTCGAACTGTTCGTCCGATTGCTTATACATCTAAAACATATCTTTGAAATGTCAACTTGAGTTATGTTAATACATTTCGTCGATATTGGTTCAGCCAGTTACTTGCAATAACCTGTGACGTCCAGACACCAGAGAGACTTAGTGACAACTCTACTTTATGTGCATATATATATACAGGGTAAGGCAAATGTCACTATACAGTTCTACATAGTTAGATAACTTTACTGTTATAGAATGGTTTCGATATTCGATTTTGTACTTGTCTTATTTGTTGTCTTTTCTTAATTAGTTTTGTTTTATATATTTAGATACCCATAAGTATTGAAAGAAAGATGAGAGACTATCTGTGTGAAAGATGTGTGTCAGAAATGTGTTAAGGCTGATGGTCGACAGTTCGAACACTTACTTTGAAGAACAACATAGCAATGTGTTAATTTCGTATCTTTAGTTAACAGAGATTGCTTATTTTATGTTATTATGTTTCATTTTCTTTTTGGATTAATAAAAGTGTGCAACTGTATAATGACTTTTGTCTCAACCTGTATATAACGTTCGTAAATCATTATTTTTAACTACCTAACAATATCTAAAGTCCGTAATAAATAAAAAATATGTTTATTTTGATTCTTCTACTGTGTTCATTACCAAAGTTAAAGTTTAACTTTTAACTTTATAAAGCTTAAGTCAGAATATTTAGAAGGTTAAGACGTATGACACTACTGCCTTAAAGTTTCGAATCCTTAGTCTTAGTGAATTAATTTTTTTTTATTTTCGTAAGTTTCTGTTTTAATACATTACTTGCTTAACTAACGAAATAGAAAATTCCAAAGAGTGTAAAATGCATCTCTCTCTCAGTATATCAAACGTAGTGATAAGTGTAATAAAACATTGTGTCACTTCAAGGTGTACAAACAGCGTTCTCATAGAAACAAAATTATCTTGAAGAGTAAACAATTTCAACACAGTAAAACAACGTATCTTGAAGAATACATGTGAAAATATTAAACTTAATTTCAGTATTCTGAATAAAACACATTACTTTTATATATTTACATTTGATGGATAAGGTATGAAACAATACAAGGCCTAAAACAAGCGTATGAAACGTTTGAAACAGTCCTGAAAGTATGAAGAATTATCAACTGCTGAGTTCGAAATGTTTATCTCTTACAAATCATTTCGAAAATGATCAGAAAATGATGCTCTGCGAAGATTTACAGGCTTAGTACAAAAGCAACAATAAAAGCAAAATGTTTTGTGAAATAAATGGTAGTAGTACAGTATTTGAAAATTTTACATTATATAAGGTAACTAAGTAATAGGTTTAAATCTGTCATACTGGGGTCTCTCAGGGACTAAACGGTAAGTAACAGGTTCAAATATGTCATATTGTGGTCTCTCAGGGACTAAACGGTAAGTAACAGATTTAAATCTGTCATATTGGGGTCTCTCAGGGACTAAACGGTAAGTAACAGGTTTAAATCTGTCATATTGGGGTCTCTCAGGGACTAAACGGTAAGTAATATGTTTAAATCTGTCATATTGGGGTCTCTCAGGGATTAAACGGTAAGTAATAGATTTAAATCTGTCATATTGGGGTCTCTCAGGGACTAAACGGTAAGTAATAGGTTTAAATCTGTCAGACTGGGGTCTCTCAGGGACTAAACGGAAACTTGAGGAATTATAACGCCTAACACCATAATTCGGAGTTCGATTCTCATGGAAGACACGACGTAAATTGCCTGTTGTGTAACTTTGCACTAAAACAGTCATCCTGTATATTAAACAATAATAGTACTACAAACCTGTCATGCTTGAAAAACGATCAGTTCGTTCCTACATTGCGTGTAAAACGCTATAGCCTAAAACATGTTATACTATTGTATCATTTTCTTTCTCAACCCGCCGTGTTATACCACAGTGTCCTTTTATTTCTGAACCCGCCATGTTATACCATTGCGTCCATTTCTTTTTCAACCCGCCGGGTTATACCACAGTGTCCTTTTATTTCTGAACCCGCCATGTTATACCATTGCGTCCATTTCTTTTTCAACCCGCCGGGTTATACCACAGTGTTCTTTTATTTCTAAATTCGGAAGAAATTTAGAATTCCGATGTGATTTACAGGACATAAATATTACTTAACAAACTCTGTAGAGGTCTTCGAGGAGAGTTCTTTGTAACTTTTCTCTTCTGATCTTAGGATTAACAGACAAAACTAAAAACTGTACTAGTGGCGTGGCTAGTGGTTAACGTACCGGACTGTGGATCTAAAGATCTATGGTTCGCGTCGTTACCGAAACAAAAAATAGCGCTATGCGTTTGGGGGACCATAGATGCAATGTATGTAAGACTGGTAGTCAAATATCAATCTTCGATTAGAATAACTAAAGGTGGATGCTTTTGTCCGGCTGCCTTTCCCCTAGTTCGTTAGTTCAAACCTAGGGGGTAGCTAACGCAGATAGTTTTTATGTAGCCTTGCAGGAATATCCTAAACAAGCGTAACCAATTCTAGAATGGAAAGGACATGAGTTCCTATCTTTCACAACCTGTTGTCGCAGCACGTTTTTAATACAACTTTCATGGCTTGAAAATACCTGGAACTACGTAACAAGTATTGAGTTCTTTACTAAAGAAAGTTTAATGTATTCTCCATCACACTTCAGTATCCTCTCTACTCTACCGATCCATAACTAGACTAGACTAGAAGGGCACTCAATAGAGCGCATATCTCCGCCACGTAGCGTTCGGCTCTCAAAAAATAGGCAAATGTGTCCGTATGTCCGTAGTTATTGATGGACACAAACCATTTTTGGCAGAACAATGAGGAACAATATTATACATATGTCTGCCAAGTTTAATCAAAATCCAATCATTTTTGACTGAGTTATAGAGCAAAAATAGTGTGAAAAATCGGTCCCCATGTTAACAGATAGGGATTTATTAGATTTTCATGACTTTGACCCTCCATAAACTAATCACTTCTAAGTTGGATCATAGTCCAAATGCATACAAACTTTCATCCAAATCCATTCAGCTCTTTTTGAGAAATCCTGCTGACAAACACACAGGGGGTGAAAACATAACCTCTGTCACATTCGGTGACAGAGGGAATAAAAACGACCTCAGTAACATGACCGTATTACACTGTGGACTCCCAGTGGTTCAGCAGAAGTATGCGAGCTTATAAAGCTAAAGATCGGGTTTCGATATCAGGTGTGGGCAGAGCACAGACTAGGTAACTTTGTGCCCAACAACGATGAAAAATACAAACATAAGAAACCACATTGTGGATTCCGAATCATTAATTCAATTTATAGGATTTCGGTAATAGGTGACTGTGCGTTTTTCTGTTTGATGGAGTATTCTATAATTTTATTTTTCTAATATAAAAATATGCTAAAAAAATGAACACACAAATAGAATATGTGAAATGAGAAGTTAAGGCTTTCTTCTAAGTGCATGTGAGCTGTAATATTTCTTAGTGTAGTGCCTTCACTGGCGCTTTATCATCTTACGACAAATATTATCCAAGTTCGGTTTTATCTTATTTTTATATGTATATGTTTGGTTTATCCTCCACGCATTCTCTTCTCTATCCCCTGGATGGTTCAGCGGTAAGCTTCAGGGCTTTAAATGCTAGAATTCAGGATTTACCCCTCATCCCCGGTGGATAGAGCACAGGTATAACCCATTGCGCAGCTTTTCGTTAAAACAAACAAATAATCCAAGCATGCAGACATAAAGTTGATACGTTTGGCACGCCTCTTAGTTTCAACGTGCAAGAACTCCTCATATGTTGTAAATAAGTTCTTCAGAACATATGCGATGTTATCCTAGTATGATTCCTAGTATAATGTTTTGTTAAGTATCTCTATATAGCATACGTTTTTTATAAGTTACTATGCAGACTTGTTTGCATAATACAAACAGGATTTTGTTAGTTGTTAAGTTCAGTAAAAAGTTTAATTTAAATGTATCTTGTTACCAGCAAAGCACGTGTCCTCTGGTATCATCTAACACGAAAGAGCGGTGATTCTCTCTCGCTGGAGATATCAACATTCATAGGGACATAATTAGTAAAGTTTGATTATATTAAATTCTTGGATATTTTTAACGTTGAGGTTTTAAAGAATGATTTGGATAAGTTAGTAAATTAGACATATATTTTGTAAATGAAGTTTAATTCATAGTAAGCGCAAGTTAATGCACTAAGGTTATAATTTGAATCACACGATTAATTTACATAGGAACCCACTCAATAGCGTGACTGAAGAAAATGATCTTGGATCTTGGCATAGTGGTGGTTCAGTTACTCAAGCCATCGAGGCAGTAGTAGTAAAGTTATCAGACTTTTAAAATGTATTTATAGAGATAACGATTGCCAATCAAAAGAGGTAATTATCTCTTTATAGAAATCACTAGTTAGTCATCACTAACAGGGTTGGTCTCCTTATTTAAGAAAGGGATCATAGGATGGCTACTAGGATGATTCCATGGATGAAAGTGTTATCTTTTAGGGTTAGCTTAAGATCTCTCAACTTGAAAAAGAAGTGTACTAGATGTCAAATTATTGAAGCTTAGGAAATTATCCAGATGATCGATAGGATAAAAGTTTCTGACTTTTTAGTGCTATATTTTGAAGATAAGAGCAGAAGAGGACCTAAATGCAAAATTCGCAAAAGACAGGTAAGGCTCTGTTTTATTTTTCCAAGAATATAATTGGTTTATAGAATAAATTATCGTCGGCAGTAGTGAAAGCAGGTATTTTATAATAAATTAAGAGGGAAGTCAATGATTTTCTAAACAAATAAAGGGATGGGCTGAAATTACTTTTCTCGAGAGTGATTGTGCAAGGACAGCCTTAAAGAACCACGGTGTCGCTTGTTGTCGTATGTTATGTCAGTTTTGGAAAGTGTATTCCCCTGTTTAATCTATGTAAGAAACGTGGAAAGCAACTTATTTATGCTCACGTTTATCAGTTGGAGAGACATAACAACATGCCAAGCCCCCCCCTCCCCCAGTGGCACAGCGGTATGTCTGC
>NW_013666596.1:133261-133917 GCF_000517525.1 Limulus polyphemus | reverse complement strand
TAGCTTTGTGCTTAATTACAAACAAATAAACAAACATCACGCCAAAGATGGCTGATAATGGCATCTCAAAATCACATTGTCTTTTGGGGATTCTTACAATGACTCTTCTCTTTTTTACTAAAACATATAAAGTCGACTCTGGTAAATCATTTGGCCTGAGAGCTGAACAGGACGTTAAAACAAGATTTCTAAAGTACATGTAAGTATCAATTACGCTTCCTACTTTGTTGTTTCGGACATGTTCATGGTAAATTACCTAGAGACATATCAAGAAAAGCTACTTAGTAATACCGAAGATCTCAATCCAGACGTAATTAACTCATATTGGTCCATGCCTTTATTGGTTACAGGGTACCTAATAACATCTGAAGCTCAAAATTGTAAACAAAAAACCATCAGTATTGCAATTAATCCCAATAATTATTATTATTGGCGTCTCCCGTGTATCGTGCATTGAAAATGTGGACTCAACTGGTAGTGAGGTATAAAAACAAGTTATATATATATATACTAAAGTATTCAAACGTCGATATTTGTCATTACTTGATATATATATATATACTCAAGTATTCAAACGTCGTTATTTGTCATTACTTGATATATATATATATATCCCAAAGTGTTCAAAACGTCGATATTTGTCATTACTTGATATA
>NW_013666596.1:131027-133147 GCF_000517525.1 Limulus polyphemus | reverse complement strand
ATATATATATATATATATATATATCCAAGTATTCAAACGTCGATATTTGTCATTACTTGATATATATATATGCTCAAGTATTCAAACGTCGATATTTGTCATTACTTGATATATATATATACTCAAGTATTCAAACGTCGATATTTGTCATTACTTGATATATATATATATATCCAAGTGTTCAAACGTCGATATTTGTCATTACTTGATATATATATATGATCAAGTATTCAAACGTCGATATTTGTCATTACTTGATATATATATGACAAATATCGACGTTTGAATACGAATATATATATATATATATATCAAGTAATGACAAATATCGACGTTTGAATACTTGAGTATATATATATATCAAGTAATGACAATTATCGACGTTTGAATACTTGAGTATATATATCAAGTAATGACAAATATCGACGTTTTGAACACTTGGATATATATATATATATATATATATTCAAGTAATGACAAAATATTTTAAAGTTGCTCGTTCTACCGTCAGCACGACTAGTTGATGATTGCTATAAGGATCAGTAGGTAGAACGTGAAGCGCACGTGGTAAATAGTGGTTAATATCATCTCTAGAAAGATGGATTGACGAAATCGTTCTTCCCTTTTTTTCTCTTGTGCATCATGCAGCTCAGGGTCACTGGTCAGTCGATCTTCAAAATTCCATCTACTTTAAGGATGAAAACGGATACATCATTGGAAGGACCTGCTTTACCGAATCACGATAGAGTTATATTTCTTCCGCAACTCTGAAAATGTACAGAGATATACTTACGAGTATACGAACAACCAAATGCATGTATATTTGAATCTTGCTGCGCTACCTACTGTTGTTTCTTTTAACAACTTTTTTCGTATATGTTTTCATACACTAATTGCAGGTTCACTGGTTATATGGTTCTCCCTCCACGTATATGTTTATACTCAAACTACATGTAAATATAGAATGTAGTTCTTTTTTCTGGTAGAGGAAATAAAATTTAGGGTTCAAGCTTTACTATTTTTAAACTTTTTATAACATACTTAACTATACTTACTCCTCGTCCTGTAGTCGTTACTTCAGTTAAATAGGGCTAAGGGAATTACTCTTTGCGCATTACAAATTTCGTGTCAATGTTTTATTACGAATAAGTTTCAGTTCTTTTTTTATATGTCGATATCAGAGTTACTAATGAAGTGAGGATAAAGTCCGCACTGCTTTAATGGCAGCTTTTTCTCATTTTATTTCGAACAATGTACCTACAAAAATGTCACCTGGTGAAGTCACCATTTTTCATTTTTCATAAAACTATTTGGTAAACTTCTGAACAATCTTGGCGATTATTAATCCTTAAATCGAGGACTTGCTTTTATACCGTCCACTAACTAGTGAAGTCCACATAGTGCATAATATTGAATAAGTTTGTTTTTTGCTTATTAAAACACTTAGTTCAAAAAAAATGGAACCAAACCAAAAAACTGAGTGAAACCATTCATTTTCAATGTAAAATACATAGGAGACTCTAAGAGTAATTAATGTGTTTAATTACAATATTGATGGGATTTATTTGTTTTTTTTTACTCGTACTTGATTAGAAACCTCGTAATCAATTATGGGCTCACAAGCAATTTGGTGCATAAATAGTTTAGAAAATTCTTGTTGAAAGTGTTTTGGAAATTACATTCTCCCCTTATTCTTCTGTCCATATTTTCTGTATTGTAAAACAACACTTTCCATAAAAGTTTAAAATAAGCTTAAAGAATGAAAGAATAAAAATACATCAAGGTGCTGCCGATTCTTTACAGTGTCCAACTATAATACTTTCCACCAAGAAAATAGACCTTGTCATGTAAACTACCTTTTTTTGTATCCAGCTACGAGTGTCAATTTATACACCACCTTGCACATAGACCTTGTCATGTAAACTACTCTTTTTTTCAATTTAACTACGAGAGTGTCAATTTATACACCACCTTGCACATAGACCTTGTCATGTAAACTACCCTTTTTTCCCATTCAGCTACGAGAGTGCCGATTTATACACCACCTTGCACATAGACCTTGTCATGTAAACTACCCTTTTTTCCCATTCAGCTACGAGAGTGTCAATTTATACACCACC
>NW_013666596.1:124070-130971 GCF_000517525.1 Limulus polyphemus | reverse complement strand
TGCCGATTTATACACCACCTTGCACATAGACCTTGTCATGTAAACTACCCTTTTTTCCCATTCAGCTACGAGAGTGTCAATTTATACACCACCTTGCACATAGACCTTGTCATGTAAACTACCCTTTTTTCTCATTCAGCTACGAGAGTGTCAATTTATACACCACCTTGCACATAGACCTTGTCATGTAAACTACCCTTTTTTCCCATTCAGCTACGAGAGTGTCAATTTATACACCACCTTGCACTACACCATTCTCCTGTTAAGGCTCATGGTGGCTCAGCGCTAAGTCTGGGGGCTTAAATTGCTAAAATGCGGGTTTCGATATCCGCGGTGGACAGAGCACAGATAGCATATTGTGTAACTATGGGCTTCACAACAAAGAAATAAAATCACTTGTTAAGAGCAAATTTAGAGATGTTAGTACAATCTCAACCAAAGTTATGTTGCATGAAATTCGAGAAATGGCTACATATCCGTAGGCTATACCTTTCTAGTAGAAGATGCTCATTGTGTATCTAGATAAATCAGACATAAGTCTAAATAAGCAAGATATAGACTAAAACATTTATATCAGTAATTTCTGATCAAAGTAAGCTACTTACATAGATCAAAACTGAAAATGAAAAGTGTGTATAACCTAGCTAATTGAATATTAATCTGCAAGATTATCGTTTAAATCAACTAGAAAATATGTTTTTGTAACTACATTATTGTGCCTTTAACCTCGCCAACTTTCGTCAAGATTCTTCGTCATTTTCTGAAAGTAATCTAGGTCCCCTGGTGGGACAGCGGTAAATCTTCAGATTTACAACGCTAATATCATGGGGTTCGATTCCCATCGGAGGATACAGAAGATAGCTCGATGTGGCTTTGCTATAAAAAACACACAAATGTAATCTAGGTCGCCCGGTGGGACAGCGGAATCGGATTTACAACGCTAATATCATGGGGTTCGATTCCCATCGGTGGATACAGCAGATAGCTCGATGTGGCTTTGCTATAAAAAAAACACACATACAGATAGCTCGATGTGGCTTTGCTATAAAAAAAACACACATACAGATAGCTCGATGTGGCTTTGCTATAAAAAACACACATACACACACACACACATGTAATTTAGTCTCGAATGAAATAAGTTTCGTGATGGAATTTTTAATCTTTAATGGGAATAAAGCAGTCATGATACTTCAAGTTTGTTTTTTTGTTTTTGGAACATGCACATTTCTACGGTCTGGATATTCAGATATTATTATGACCGATTCCACCATAGTATTTTGTTATTCATGTAGTGTACAGTGTAAAATGTTCCTTTAAACTTTTATATATTGTAAAATGTTCATTAATACTTCAGGAATGATCATTATTTCTTCTCTAGCCACTCGCAAAAAAAAAATGCTGAAGAAATGTAATTTAATTTTAAAATTTAAGACTGTCTAATCACTGAGAGAATACTTAAACTGTCACCAAAGTATCCCTCCGTAATATAAATTATTTGTGTCTTTAGAAGAATGTCTAAATGAACTATAATTATAATCATATAAATCACGCAATTTATTCAAATTTAATCCCAATAAAGTTATACCATATCCATAAAACAATATATATATATATATATATATATATAGAATAATTATACTGAATAAAAAACAAAAACTAGGAAAACCGTATGTTCATACTCATTCTTGTGTTTGGACACGATCAGTATACACTTTACGAAAGAATCATTAGAATAAAACCTGTGAAGTATCATAGCAACACGCCATGCTGTACTATATTCATTAAGTGCTCTGTGAATAAACAAAACTGTGAAGTATCATAGCAACACACGAATATGTACTATATTCAGTAATCGTCCTATGAATAGACAAGACTGTGAAGCATCATAGCAACACGCGAATATGTACTGTATTCATTAAGTGGCCTGTGAATAAACAAGACTGTCAAGCACCATAGCAACACGCGAATATGTACTGTATTCATTAAGTGCCCTGTGAAAAAAACAAGATTGTCAAGCACCATAGCAACACGTGAATATGTACTGTATTCATTAAGTGCTCTGTGAATAAACAAGACTGTGAAGCATCATAGTAACACATGAATATGCACTGTATTCGTTAAGTGCCCTGTGAATAAACAAGATTGTCAAGCACCATAGCAACACGCGAATATGTACTGTATTCATTAAGTGCTCTGTGAATAAACAAGACTGTGAAATATCATAGCAACACACGAATATGTACTATATTCAGTAATCGTCCTATGAATAGACAAGACTGTGAAGCATCATAGCAACACGCGAATATGTACTGTATTCATTAAGTGTCCTGTGAATAAACAAGACTGTCAAGCACCATAGCAACACGCGAATATGTACTGTATTCATTAAGTGCCCTGTGAAAAAACAAGACTGTGAAGCATCATAGTAACACGTGAATATGCACTGTATTCGTTAAGTGCCCTGTGAATAAACAAGATTGTCAAGCACCATAGCAACACGCAAATATGTACTGTATTCATAAAGTGCCCTGTGAATAAACAAGACTGTGAAGCATCATAGTAACACGTGAATATGCACTGTATTCGTTAAGTGCCCTGTGAATAAACAAGACTGTGAAGCATCATAGCAACACGCGAAGATGTACTATATTCAGTAATCGACCCGTGAATAAACAAGACTGTGAAGCATCATAGTAACACGCGAATATGTACTGTATTCGTTAAGTGCCCTGTGAATAAACGAGACTGTGACGCATCATAGCAACACGCGAAGATGTACTATGTTCAGTAATCGACCCGTGAATAAACAAGATTGTGAAGTATCATGGTAACACGCAAAACTGTATTATATTCGTTAATCACTCTGGGAATGAATTTGTTTGTTTGTTTGTTTTGTAGTTATGCACAAAGCTACACAATGGGCTATCTGTGCTCTGCCCACAACGGATATCGAAACCCGGTTTCTAGCGTTGTAAGTCCGCAGACATACCGCTGTGACACTGGCTGAGAATGAACGTGACAGGAATAATTTAGAAAGAGTAGCCGGCTATTGTTAGAATTGGTTTGCTTAAAAGGCCGTAAAAGAAACAACATAAGTGGATGTAAGTACTTGTGTATGGCGCAAAGCTGTATTAGCAATCTGAGCCTATCAGTTGATTATTTTATGATTTTCATCTTTGTTTAAAAAATAATCAGTATAAAAGTAAAAGATGAAATAAAAATGTTTAAAACAAAAATAAAACATATGTCTGTGGTGAATATTGTTCATATATCAAATACGTTTTAAAAAAGGCTTACGGCTCTTAAAAACTAAGTTGATCCGGAAAATGTAATCATTGCCAACGGCAAGTTAAAAAATTAAAGTGTTTGTTGTTAAGTAAGCGCAAACCTACACAAGCCCTCAAAATTACCGCTAAGCCTCCAGAGGAGGAGGATGGGGCAAATAATGAGGACACCACTGTGAGAATATATCTAAATTTATGCCACCACTAAATAATGTAGCGATGGCATAAAAGCACATTATAGAACAATTATTTAAATCTCTAGATCGTATTTTTAAAAAGCAGTTCAATCCTGGTTATCATAATTTATCCTCACTCGTCACTTAAAAATGGTTTGTTTGTAATTAAGCACAAAACTACACAATGGGCTATCTGTGCTCTGCCCATCACGGTTATCGAAACCCGGATTCTAGCGTTGTAAGTCCGCAGACATACCGCTGTGCCACTGGGGGACCTTATAAATGGACACAAAAAAATTATACATATAAGCTAAGGATCTGCGTATATTCCTTATTGTGGTCACGGTTTTTAGATGGTTAACCTCAACTTGTCGTCAAAATTGTTTTTTACCGGATTGGTTGTAGCATGAACTCATTCAAACTCATGCTAAACAACTTTGGCCTGGTGCTTAGTATATTCGATTCGCATTTTACGAATTCTGTCGTCGAAAATACTCGCCCTTTTAGCCGCTGGGAATTTTATGTAACGATCCATCCCACTATTCGTTGGTAAAAGAGTAATTCAAGAGTTGGCGATAGGTGATGTTGACTAGCTGCCTTTCCTGTAGTCCATCACTTCTAAATTAGGGACGGCTAGTACAGATAGCCTTCTAGTAGCTTTACGTGAAATTCCAAAAACAAACAACCATCTGGCACAAAGCTTTGTATTCATGAAAGACTGATAATCTATATAAGGAATACGCAGAACACTAGTATCACAAATAGAAGCTAATTTGACCATGGTATCAGTAAGATCATTCTCTAGGATTCTGACATGGTTTGGAATCCAGAAAAGATAGATAATCCTGAGAAATGGGCCAGTATTTCCTAAATATCCAAAAGAATTGATGAAAACTAATTTTAAACAGTTCCAAGACTGTCTAAAAGCTAAGTGAGTCAGTATAGATTGTACAATTAGTGTACCATTTAGTTTCTGTGGAATCCAGGGCAAGTGAAACTGTATATTTCAAAACAGAACATAGAATCTGCAAGCAACCACAGATATGCAGAAATTAATATGAATATTTTTATTTTGGGGCTCAAGAATGATCGTTTTACTTCCCGAATTATAAGATTTTTAAACAATGAATACGAGCCCCCTCATTTTTTTGAGGGGGAAGATTCTAGAATGATTGTTTTATTTCTAATTGGCAAATTTTTTAACAATTAATATGGGTCTCTTCTTTCGGCTCAGAATTACTGGGACTTCAAATACTAATTATGTTGCTTTTTATTTCTTGAATATCATGCTTCTTTAACCATTAATGTGAGTTTGGACTTTTGGTTTTAAATCAACAGGGTTTTTAACTCGTAATATAGTCACTTCTTGTCTCCTGAATAACTAGATTATTTGATTCTAAAAATAAATGCAGTGACTCTTCAGTTGACTAAGGCTCTTTAATTCATCCAAATCTTTTCTATTTTAAGGCCAATGACGCAATTCTCCTTCAAAAGTAGATTAAGTAACTCCATTCAGCTATGCTTGTCCTGTTTTAGTCTGTACTGAATTATTTACAGTCCCCAATGTGGGATTAAAACAGAATTTATCATACCATCGATATGCAGATTTGCCTTGGCTTTATCTTGCTTAAAAATATTTAATTTATTAGATTTTAGCATTATATATTATATATATTCAGCTGGAAATCAATAAATATGGAAACATATTTTATCGCAGGTGAAAATATGACAGAAGGTGAGAATAGAAACCTAATTAGGAATATAGGCTTAGAACAGGATTGATAACAACGAAAACATACAGGTATGTAGCTGCATATGTTAATTACTATTTGGTGTGTAAGCCCTTTGCTCTCCTTAGAACAAAACACTTGTTCACCATCTGTCATACAGTGTATTGTTGAATGTGCGGAATATTCCTCCAGATATTCTGCAGATTGTCTCACAATTCCACCAGGTTGCTTGGCTACCCCTGGACATTCTATTTATTCAGCTATACTCACATTTCTTCAAAGGTGGTCATGTCTGAACTACGGTCGGGCTAAAGTAGGATTGCCACTATTGTAATTCTTATTTCCTCCTCATGTAGATTTTCATTATGTTTGCTATATGCTTAGGATCTTCATCTTGCTGAAGCACAAACCGCTGGCCAATTAACCTTCTCTCCCTGGGTACCTTTTACTGCGCATGACACAAGGTTTTAGTGTCTTACATTCAAAATTGTATTAAACTACTTTTTGTTTATGTTATACCAATTAGAATAGCATAAAGTCTTAGCTAATAATCCATATTTTAATTGTGTACAAGTTTTACGTTCTTAATTTTACAAGTAAATATATAAAAAAATCCTGAATTTCCACTAGTGTGACCCATGTGACACATTTTGTCTTAGCATGTCATCATCCCTATTTTATCCAACACCCCTCAAAAATGTACGATATTAAACGTAAAATACTCTCTATAAAATCGTTATTGCTCAAACAGGCCATAGTTTTATAGTCTTCAATTTTGTTTGGTTACAGAGCCATGCAATAGAAAATTCAGACCCCTCCTGCCACACCCACCTGTTACATCCTCTCTTTCACAATTCGTTGATAGCTCTCTCTTACGTTTCATCATATATTACCTATAACCAATAGAAAGTCAAGGTTTTCATCTATTAAATTACGTATTTGTATAACGTTGTGTTCTGAACAGATAATCGTCAATTTCATTCAGAGTAGCAACATCGTTAACGACTAGCTTGAATGAATTTGTAACGGCTTTTGTCACATAGTTAGAAAGCCAGGAAAATTTTAAGAGGTAATTGAATTTGTCTACTTTTTGCTTGTTATTGGTCTATATTCTTTGGTGCATTATTTAATTAAATAAAAATTGTTAAGTGCTTTTCTATAAAAAATCAGGCTTAAGTCTCCTCGATAATCGAGGGCAAGAAAAAAGAAGATTGGGTAAGTACTTTATTTCTTGTTTTTCATATTTATTCTTTATTTATTATTATAGAAATAACTAATATTAAAAGTACTGATCTTTTTAAGTTATATAAGACTAGATTAGGTAAAATAAGTAATATTAATAATATAATTAAAACGGTTCACGAGGCACCACACGAGCAGCTCGTGGGTAATGTAATTCGATAGCATAAAGTGATCTGCACGTTCCCCCAGTGATTCACAAGTTATAATGCCGCGGATAGTAGTTAGACATGGTTCAAAGGGCACTAAAACAACAAAATTTAATTATAAATAGATATATAATGTTACGAACTTAGAGCTACTTAGGATAAACGAATATATAATTTCATGTTACAATTTGAAGTACAATTTGTTACATTCTAGAAAGAAAAGAAGGCTAATTTAGGCTTATTTCGATTTTTTTTTTTGGTGGTTACAAGGTCGATCGAACTGACCGATCCCGTTTTCAGATAGGGTAGAGAAAATAACA
>NW_013666596.1:119402-123849 GCF_000517525.1 Limulus polyphemus | reverse complement strand
AAAATTACTTTGCACACGGACTATTCAAAACAAATCATATATTCATGCACAAATCTTTATTCTATTTTATTAAAAATACTACACTAAGAAATATAATTTTTGTATGTGAAAGACTTGTAATATTAACTGGAAGACTGCCAAATTTCATGAAGATATACCCAATACATTGAGAGTTATAAGTATTAAATTTATATCAACTTTAAACGAGTACAAAAGGTCACGTGACTCGGTCAAATTGACCGACCACCGTGCAGAGAACCTATTGAAATTTTGTGTTGTAAATGTAAATTAAATAATCATTTGTTAAATAGAGCTGAAGGGCTGGCTGGTGATACTGCTGAATTTTGGAGGGAAATATTGACTTCATACGTGCAGTATTCATGTCACCCCGGTGAATTACATAGTCCAACCATTCTTATATAAAAACCCGCTATTCAAGTAGATTTTCGCTCCTTATGGTAACTGAAGCTATAAATTTTTATTGTGTAATGTGAACGTTGTTTTGAAATAAAGTATAAATTGCGTCTCTGAAAACAAAATTTCACAAAAGTATGAAATAACTTTATAGGCATTTGTTTTTCGTTTATCATTATGAATAAATAAACGGCGTAAAAAACACCTAAAACACTTGTATATACGTTGAATATATTTATAGTCAATTCGTTTGACGTAGATCTGAACTTTCATTATCAAAGTTCATTGCCAATGCAGTTTATTAATACAGTACAGTTTGAAATGTTATAACTGATATAGTATATATAGTATTGATATAGATATAAATTCTCTCTTTTTTCTTTTTTACGATGTAATATTTTTTCCATTGCTTAATAAAGTGAGGTTGTAGAACAGTGTGAATTCAGTGTCTAAAATTGACCATTGTTTTGTAAGAAGTGAAGAAGAAATATTCTAAGTTTCCAAATAAATTAAAAGTAATCTTTCTTTGGATAAAGATCTAGAATATGTTAAATTCAAACAAGGTAATATTTTAATTTAAAAATATAATTACAACTAAGCCTTTTGTTGAACTGTGCCTTGAATCAAGTAAGATGGTCAAAATCAATGTCAATGTTTAAATTAAAAACACTTACATTAATAAAAATAATTCCAAGGAAGTAAAAAAAGATTGTAACTGCTTGCTACTCACAAATTGTTATAAATAATAGTATTATTTTATTCGTGATGTTAGAAAAACACGTTGGTTCAAGAAGTCTTGATAGAAATGAATAAAAACCCTATAACCAGAGCGCTTTTGAAAGGTGGACCTTTCTTCTTCAGGGGGCAATGTGAAGAAGAAAGGTCCACCTTTCGAAAGCGCTCGGGTTATAGGGTTTTTATTCAGTTTTATTTTATTTGCAGCCAAAAACGTCTCGGGATTCCATGCTGTCCAGATGAACGAAACGGACCAGGCAAGGGTGTGTTTCAACTTCACTATTGGTATTTCAGAGAGAAAGGAATTCTATTCACCTAATTACCCACGAAAGTATCCTAATAACACCATCTGTATTAAAGAAATAACAGGTGAATGTTTCTGGTATGGTATTCAAGATAACTTCTAAGAGAAGGTTGGATACGACGACCACTTTAACTATGAATATGATTTTCACCAATTAAGATGAATGTCACGAAAAAGCAAAATGTTTTGAAATGAGCCATTTTTATTACAAATGTCATGTCTAATTAAAATAAGGAATGGGCATATATTTCTTAGATAATAATAAAATGCATTTCTTGTGGTTGGGGGCTGTTTTATCTATGAAGTGGATAAGGCGGTTCGACAATATGGGCTAAAATGGTTCCATCTAGCTCATAACAGATGCAATTTAACACCTACCACACGATCTAGCTCGGCAGATTGATGTGGATAAAAAAAAGTAATTCCGGAAAGTTTGGGTTGTTTTGATTAGACAATAAGAAGACGTTTGGCACTATTTTGCCGGTGTATTTTACTGCCAGCAAAGGAATGCGGAAATTCATTACTTCATTTTTGCATGTACAGAAATTAGATTATGAGAATATTAAAAAAGCAACCATTATCATGTCAAAAAAACCTTGAACACGAAAATTACGTCATCAAATATGTACTGGTGCAAACATAAATAATAGTTTACGTATATCTGATAACCTTTTTTCCCAGCAACTTATTTAATTACTTTATTATTCAATTTTATTTTTGGTCAGGTTTAGTGCGATAATTTATTAGTTCACTGTAATTTTTGAGAATAAAGTCGTTCACTGTTCTAAAAATGTTTTATTTTGAGAACATAATTATTTGTCGACATTAAAATTCACCGGCAGTAAAATGTCGTGATATCAGGTCGCTGGACCAGACCCGCGACCATGAGAGGCAACATGGAGAAGTTAACTTGTAAATGTAAAGTAAAACAATGTTTGAAATGTTCTAGATGTGGTTATGAATGTCATAGTTTAAGTGTAGCGATTATGCTAAACCGTGGGTCCAGGTCGGATGAGGGAAGAATTTATTCGAAAATATTCCAATCGATTTGACATACCAGCTGAATTGGAGATTCGTCAATTGATTACTGCACTGACAGGAAACAAAAAACAACCAAAAACGGGCACAACAGTATCATTATTTTCAAAAAGGGATATTGGGATCATATAAATCATCAGTTTCAATATTTTGTGAAGCTAACGCCGCAGTAAAACCCAAAGATATAGTGTTGGAGTTGAAGCAAATACGTGATGCATTACAAAATGATTTCCCTAGCGATTCTCAAATCAAAAATGTCATTTCTGCAATGAGGAGTAAGTATAAAAAGAATGGTATAATTCCCAGTATGGTCCCACCATAGTATAATCGATATGGATTTCATCATGTCATATTTTCATTAATATGTAGTTTTTAATTTCGTTTTAGTTGTGCCGAGCTTCATTCATTGAGATCTGTCGAAATAACCCTAAATCACCGGTTTCGGGAATGACCTCCTTGTTGAATATTGTAGGTCAGTACTAAAAGTTGCTGGCGATGGCTGGTGTGGCAAGTGTTTAAATAAATGTTGTATTCAACTACTGCATATAAATACTTCCGGCATGGATCGGGAAGGCCGTGCAACATCCGTAAATTGCGAATTATCTGGGACAATCATTCAAGACAACGTGGGTACCAGTGAGGGATAAGATGTCCCTGACGTTGAGCCATGTTATTCTAGGCCGCTCATAGTAAAACCATCGCGCGTTATAAAACACTGTTTCTTTTACAGCATATTCCGCTACTTGTAATTCATCATTATTTGAAATCAACAAAGTGAAACTCCCTAAAATGCATATTTTGGAAAAAAATTAAAAGCATTCACATTTCTTCAGAGTTCATGAAAAATAAAAAAGATTGAAGTAACGCTATGATTATTCAATTCTCACCCATCTACGAATCTGTTTATGCAGGGGGTCACTTGAACTATAGATACCAACACGTCATAACTAATGACATACAGGGGTGGCCGTTTTACCTCACTTCCCCTATAGGAGTAAGTTAGATTGCTAAAAATTGCATCAAATATAAATAAGCTAACTTGTTTACCCGTGACTATCAAACACTATTTCGAATAGGAAATCAATGTAGCCGCATAAATTGCTCACAAATAGATTAACTTTAAATATAAAGATTGTGATATACACTTTTATTTTGTACAAGCTAAAAATATATATTACGTAACGCACGTTTTATTTTTGTATGTTAGTTCTGACTTAAATAAATGGTCAGGTGTACAGAATGTGATATGTTCAGCATTAATAAGCTTTATGTCTCTTCTCTAACTTCACCCAGTGGGACAGTGGTAAGTCTACGGACTTAGAACGGCAAAATTAGGGATTTGCTCAAATCAACCAACCAAATAACTTTTCTCTATCAATGATTACCTTTAGGCAAGAAACATTGTTTGAAAACTATTAATTAAGGTTTTCGAAGTACTTATGACATTATGTACAGAAACTTTGAGAGTAATGTGGATCAGACATCAAGAGGTTGCTTTAGAATAATATTACAGCTGGCGTATCAAGAGATGTACTTCGTAGCAAATGAACCAAATATCAAACAACCTAGGATCATCGCCTTTCAGGTACAAAGAAAAACGAACCTTTCTGTAACTTCCCCCATAATTTATGTAAAGTAATATAAATCTTGGTTTCAAACTTTTTATTATTATTAAATAATAAACTTCCCAATTTTGATGTTGTAACGTATTCTATCATTTGGCGGATTCTTTTAGATTATTTAGTATAAATTATGCGAGTTCCATGTAACAATAACAAATTAGTTTATTTCTTCCTTAACGTTTGCTACAGACTACTAATTATTAGGTCGTCAAAAAATTAATTTCGTTTTTTTTTAGATGAAAAACCCGAAAAACATACATCGAAACAAAACATTTATTAATTGAAATAGTCTCCATTCTTATCGATGATGCTTTTCCATCTTACAATCAGGTTG
>NW_013666596.1:115030-119381 GCF_000517525.1 Limulus polyphemus | reverse complement strand
CATACGTTTTCCCATTAAAATGATGTTGCAGCTAATGAAAAAGATGGTGATCTGGTGGTGCCATATCTGGAAAATATGGTGGGTGGGGGAGAACTTCCCAACCCAACTCCATAATCTTATGTTGCGTCAAACATGCCACATGTAGACGTGCATTGTCATGGAGAAGAACACCTTTCCGATCGATGAGTGAAGGGCGTTTCTGATGAAGGGCTTGATTTAAACGTTCCAGTTGTTGACTTGCTGACTATAGAAATGAATTACTCCTTTGATGTCCCACCAAATGCAAAGCATCACTTTCTGCGGATGGAGTTAAGGTTTTGGGGTCGGAAGTGTTTTTGTCTAGGACTGAACCATTGTTTTTGGCGTTTAATATTCGCATAGAGAATCCATTTTTCATCACCGGTGACAATTCTGTCCAAAAATGGTTCACTCGCATTACGCGCCAGAAGAAACGAAGCAACGTTCACACGTTGGAAACAATGATCATCGGAGAGTTCGTGAGGCACCCAAACACCATCTTTATGGAGTTTTCCTACATTCCTTAGATGTTTACATATTGTTTCGTGAGAGACATGCAATTTCAGGGCCATTTCACGAATATGTTTCGCCTTGGGTTAGACTCATCAAGACTCTTCAGAGCATCAGTATCAATTCCAACATGTCGGCCCCTACCATCACAGTTTTTAAGGCTAAAGTCACGTGAACGAAATTTGCTGAACCATCATTGACACTTACGAGCGTTCAAAATATTTCCATAAACTTCTTTGATATTCTTTGTGGCTACAGAGGCGTTGTTTCCCTTTTTGTATTCAAACAGCATTATGTGTCTCGTCGTGTGCCATCACTTTTAGGGATGAGAGTATACTAAACTTTACACGTTATATAGGCTACACTAACGTGACGTTTAGGTGGTTCGTTTAACTGTTATACGTGATGTACGTTTTTTGGGGGTGGTTAATGAAAGTGTTACAAACAGCGACATTAATTTCTTGACGACCTAATACTTTCACTCGTAGTTGTAGGCCTAAGTGCGCAAACTACGTTTCAACAAAAATTTCTCGCTAATGGTACCTACGCATAACTTTCTTAGCTTTGATCGATAAATAAACGCGTAATTCTTCGAGTATTCGAATAGCGGAATAGATATAATAAATCTCACTATCTAACACTGGCCAGGTGGTTAAGGCGCTTGACTCGCATTCTGAGGGTCGCGGGTTCGAATCCCCGTCCTACCAAACAAAACATGCTTGCCCTTTCAGCCGTGGGGGCGTTATAATGTGATGGTGAATTCCACTATTCGTTGGTAAAAGAGTAGCCCAAGAGTTGGCTGTGGGTGGTGATAACTAGCTGCCTTTCCTCAAGTCTTACACTGCTAAATTAGGGATGGCTAGCGCAGATAGCCCTCGTGTAGCTTTGTACGAAATTCAAAACAAACGAACAAAACTGAACTCATTGAATGCTCAATAACATTCATCATTTACTACTCGTATTTATAATGTACCCTTGTTTCTTCATGAATTTTCTCGATAAGTACATCATCCTCGTTAGTAGCTCCCATTAGCAAACATTTAAATCAAAACATTGAAAAGATAAGATAAAACATTGGTTTTTAATCTTTTCTGGGAAATTTTCTACTGGAAGGTGGACACAACCGTCCAGATTGTTCTGCTTGAGTGTATTAACGCCCCTACGTTACTTGAAGTCGGATATTTGGCTCATTTGTTATGTGATACGTCTACACAACTTGTATTTGTATACTTCCTGATTTAGGCCTAAGGATGAACTTTTGCTAAAATAAATATTGCTCATAAGAGTATATAGTTACTTGTATAGTTTCTTTAAATACTGTATAAATTATGTAAAATCCATTCTTAGAAGATCATTGTCTTCGTCAAAAGAAGCTACAGAAAAATTCTTAGTCACGCAAGCTGAGTTGACATACTGTAGACCTAACTTATAACTCCCGAATTCTTTGAAATAAAACGCATAGCTCTTTTCACTAATGTGCCATTGTTCTTATTATATGTCCAGTTGTAGTTATATCCTTATTGTTCAAGAATATAACCATAGTTTAGAGCAGTATAGTAGTTTGTATTAAATGTGCTTGTGCATGTAGTTACTATTACTAAAGCTGACTTATAACACAAATTATTTTAAATAAGAGGTATGTCTTGTAGTATTATATCGTCAACATTTTACCTTTGTTTGGTATCCTGTTTACTCTCTAAACAGATTTGTTATTTTTTAACACATTACATCGAAGCATTTTTTTTCTCTCTCTCTCCCAAAATTAATAAAGAATTATTAAAAATTATTCAAAAATACATGTTCTTAAATCCAATGATATTTTTAACTATCACACACGCGTACTTGTAGCTACAATGTTTCTGCTCATAAAACACGGTATTTGCGTTTTGTTTTCATTAGCACCATACGGTTATCGTATAGAACTCGATTTTCGAGACAACTTCCATTTAGAGGAAGCCAACAACTGTGAATACGACTATTTGGAAATAAGAAACGGTCCCCATGGATATTCCGATTTGCTTGGACGTTACTGCGGCTCCAGCTTCCCGCCATTGCTTCGCTCAAAAGACCATCGTCTGTGGCTGAAGTTTTCATCTGACGATAGTATAGAATATTTGGGCTTTAGAGCTGTTTACCGATTTGTTTCAATTAAAAGTAAGTTTTTAATTAGGTGAAATTAAACTACCTATTAAAATAACTGCAAGCAAGAACTCCATTGTTACAGAACTACCTCTTATGGATGACATAATAAATCCTTATTACCAAACTTTTCTCACTTTTGAGCTTACTAACAGCGTGTGAAAATATTTCACTATGAATTAGCTTTGAACACTACATCATACTATTAGATGAAAAGTAGGCCCATATTACGTTAACGTTACTTGTGATCAAAGCTGTCTTTAATTGTAACGTTTTACTTTTAGTGATAAATAAAATGTATTTTATTAGAGACAGTGGTGTAGTGTTAAATTTTATAGTGCCGTAGCCCTGCCAATATTTGTCAGACGTGTGACGTCACCATAAGAGTAAAGATCTCAAAGGCTAATTTCAACTTTTTAGTCTATTTTAAATAAAGAAAATCAAGCCACACTGTGTCATGCGGCCAAAACAACCTGCTGCAGGACACACTGTGTTATTAAGAGAAGTGATAGTTTAGCATTTTCTACCTTCTGTAATCTCGGAATGTGGTTATCCATGTTATCACATATTTTTAATCTCTACTGGAATCTTACTAAGCATACCAAATTTCAAGGCAATCCATTAAGGAATACCTGAGATATAGCATCTCCAATTTTGATTGAGTTTCTTCCAATTTTTTATTTCTTTGCACCAAAATTACGGAAACTTTATTTGATAGAAAAACATACTTAACTTTTATGGATTTTTTTCAAATTTGGTACACAGATACTTTATTTCAAACTACAATTAGAAATCTCATTTGGTGTAAATATAAATCACATGTGCAAATTACCGCTCAAAAAAATCACGTGAGCTATCGGTCTAACATTTTTACTAAAGCTTCACCTAAGAGTAAAAATGGGCAGTTTTTATTTTTTTATCATTCGTATTAAAGACGGCTTATTTCGAGGAGCAAAACTATAAGGTGAAAGAACTTGTAGATTGGTAAGGCCAAGCAAACTAGATTAGCAGTTTCTAGCTCACGTTTTCAAAAGAATCATACGGGTGGACGGTTATTATTGATTATTGATAGCCAACTTTCAGCATAAATTTTCTAAATTTTATGAAATTATCCTAATTAAAGAGTGTTTAGCGTCACATGATATCAGCTTAAGCAATTAGCATAAATAATAATGCTTAATATGGCTGAACCTATTGCATGGCGGTGATAACAAGAAAGTGTTAATCTGACTTCCGTGGCGTTACTATAAAGGAAGCTATTAACACCGTCTTAGAAAGGAAAACTACCATCATATATTTTAGAGACTCTGGTTGGTCCTGTAAAGTATAGGTTTGTTCCGAATAATAAGGTTGCGATCCTAAAGCTAATGTTGGTTACTGTCGAGTGTCACTTTCTTACTTGCTGTGGTTTATTGGTGTGTATTGACAAAAAATCATGATATCTAATCAAAAACACCTTAGGTGTAAAAAATAAGGTGCGGCGAAAAAAGGATTGAGTATGTGACTTACAGGAATGAAATCAAAATTGGAGGCCAAACTGGTAGCTACGCTTAAAACAATAACAAGAATTTTTCAGCTAGGCCGCGTATTTTGTTTTGTCCACCATCATGCCCCAAGTTTAACAAAAAACGCGGCCTGGCTAACTAATGAATGAATATTTGCTGTAAAATTCTTATCAGTGCTA
>NW_013666596.1:41759-114328 GCF_000517525.1 Limulus polyphemus | reverse complement strand
TAAAGTATTAACAATCTTGATTTTTATAATGCCTTGCATACCTCCTATCCTGCCAACACGAATAGCTAAAAAAAGCAACCTGTGGTTAAGTATTTGATTATGAAAGACACGTTCAAGTGTAAATTGGATAACTTTTTTTACATACATATTTTTAATTTTTGAAGTGTTGGGCTAAGCTCCAATTTCAGGTGCTGGAGATATGTTCCAGTGCGCTTTCGTGGTACTACACTCCTGCTTAGGGCTAACTATTTTCATCTACAGATGAAAAAAAAAACCAACAAGAACGAAATGTTTAACGAAGCTTTTAAGCGAAAGCAAGACTCTTTTTCAATTTAATATTTTCAGCTAATTATAATACTTATAGCTTTTACAATATTTCTAGAAACTGTTGATTTATTATAACTATAAGAGATGCACATGTTTGAAAAGTAAACATTGAGTCATTTTTCCAATTAAACATTGAGTCTTTTTCTCTTTGCAGATTTTGATCGTCCTCCAGCAGAAGGTGATGTATAGGCCTATGTCACGTAAATTTTTTTCTATCATTGTTGAAACAGTTGTGAAAACGAATCATTTTGTTTAACTTTATCATTAAATTTACTGTTCAGAAAACATTTATGATTTATAACTGCCATATTGAATTTTCTTTTCACGTAATTATATTAAACTTAAACCAACCTGATAAATTTCATGCGGTTTTCTTATCAACTAAGTTCTTGCCTTAATAAGTTGCTGTGGAATATGGTGTTTGGTCGTGTTTGCCCAACCTGGGAGGGTCAGGTGCTATCTATACCTCTTCCTCCCTCCTTAACGGTTTATTTATTTACAGTTAAATCACATCACATAATCAATACTCAAACACTTCACTGATAATTACAGTTATCCTAGTTCCCACTTCAGTGCCATTTCCATGAAAGTAATACTTATAGCATTTAGTGCTTTTTTTGCCTGATCTCTTAATTAATTTGGTTGTGTAGCAGTTCAGCTGGCAGATCGTCACATTTCACTAGATTAATTATCAGACGCGTATTTAACATAAGTACACTTGTGATATCTTAATCTAAGTTATATTTTGTGGCCTAGCATAGGTGGCTTTTTTCTTATGGTACATTTGAATGGAGAGGGATGTTTAGGGCTATCATCATTATGTATGGTATAGTGATCATCTATGGATGATAGTAAATCATTTATATATATATATATATGTTAAAGTGTCTGAACGAGGAATCTAGGAATCTGTCATAGATTGGCTATATGTTTCCATATCTGTGCATAAAAGCTGTGTTTGTTGATCTCGGTTCTCTAAAAGCTGTAGTGACTACTGAATTTTGTATTTTTTGTAGTTTCCTAATATGTGAAGGTGCAATATTAATCCATGCTGGGCAGGCATATTCGATTACTGGACCTAGGTATTGTTTATACATTTTAATAAGATTTTCTGGTGATGCACCTGTATTTTTACCTGACATAGTTTGCTCGTTGTCATACTTTACTTCTGATTTAGCGATACGGTTTATCCATGTTAATTTAGAATCATAAGTTAATCCCAAGAATTTTGCTCAGGTGGCAGTATGTAAGCGAATTCCACGTGTTTTGATCAATTTCGAGAATAGCAACAGGTTGATTTTTGGAACATTTATTTTAAGTCTATGTTCTTTACAGTATTCAACCATTTGGTTTAGTATTGATTATAAATTTGAGTAAGTTTGTCTTCCATACTGCCACATCGTCTGCGAATTGAGAAGTAAAACTAAAGTTTAGATCTGTTAATAGCATGTCGCTTACATACATGATGAAGAGGATAGTGCTAAAATACTCTGAGCAGGTGCCCTCCACATCACTGTACAATATTTTATTTTCCAAAAAGTTACATAACCAGCGAACAATACCTATTGGTAACTCCATTTGTTTCATACGGAATCGAAGACCATTATGCCATACAATGTCGAAATGTTTCTCTATATCGAGAAAGCAAGGCGCCAGTTCATTTATTTTGGTTAAAGCTATCTGTAGTGGTTTCAGTTAATCTGACTAAATGATCTGAAGTTTGCCGAAATGTTCTGAAACCATTTTGTACTTCTGGTAATTGTGATGTTATTTCTAGGAACGTGGAGAGTCTATTGCTTATTATTCTTTCTGTTTATGACTGATTGGACGGTAGCTTTCCGGTTTATTCGTTGGTTTACCTTCCTTTAGAAATATAAGAACATTTGCTTGCTTCCAAGAGGCTAGGATATAACCTGAGTTCAGGGATAAGTTAAACAGTGCTGTTAAGTGGTCAAACAATTTCTGAGTATCCTTTTTAAGGAGGGTGGCTTGTATGTCGTCTTCTCCCGGTGCTTTGTTTTTGTATGTTTTATGGATGTGACAACTTCTTTTTTGTGATTGTTTTTGTAATTTTGCTAGCTAGATCATTAGATCAAAGTTTGATGGTTAATGGTATCAGCTGAAAAAATTGGTGTGTGAATGTGTTTGTTTTGTAATATATACTCGTTTACTGTATTAAAATAATGAATATCCATATCTGGTTCGTCATGTGTTTTGAATGTGTTTCTCAAATGTTCTTTGAAACCTTCTGCTTTTTGTATATACCTATCTTGTCTATATAATTTAGTACTGGATAGGTTTTATGGACATTTTGATTATTTGAGAATTGTTTCAAGTGTGCCGAGAATTGCTTTGGATCTGTATGTTCATTTAATTGTGAGCTGTAAGAATTTCATTTATCTTGTCTTAATTGTTTTATTTCTTTTCGTATTTTGTTTCTTAGTATATTTATTTGTATTTTGATATGTGGGTCTCTGTTGTTAATGTATGTTTTTTTAGGTGTCTTTCTTTTATCATATTTATTATTTTTGCTATGTGGTTGCCATCTATTGTGAATTGTGTATTGTTTCTGTTTTGGTATGGGCTGGCCTGCAGCTTTTCTAAGACATTCAGTAATTGTTAAGCAGTAGTCGTCTACATACTACGGTCTCTCGACTCGACTTGTTGTAGAATCCGGTAGTAAATCATTGAGGATGTTTGTGAAATTATTACAATTTGCTTTTTTATAATTTAATTTTGGTCTTACCTATTGGTATATTATGGTGGGGTTAGAGATCGAAGACGTTCCAGATAGATGAATGATATCTGTCTAGATCATATCCTACATTGGAATTTAAACATTTATTACCAAGTTGAGAAGAACATGTGCATAGATCAAGGATATTACTGGTATCGTCATTTAATAACACACAGTCACCATTTTCTAAGAACTTAAATAATTGTCTTCCATTTTTGGTTATGATATTATATCCAAATACGACATGTTCACTATTAAGATCTATTATAATCATATTTTTTGTTATGTTCTTTTAATTTGTTTAATAGATCAATATCTATAGTTTTCGACGGAAAACAGTAAATACCTACTACTGTAATGCATTCATTACTTATCAAGCGGATATCTATAGCTATACATTCATTAATTGTATCATTCACTATCTGAGTGACCGGTAGGGTCGACTTATAAGTAAATCTATGCCTCTATTAGGGTCATTTTTATTTAATCGTTTTTTTCTGGTCGACGTGTATCCAGAAAACTTGAGAGTATTAGAATTATTAAACATAATTTTTGTGATTACTAATACGTCTATATTTGTGTGTGATATTATTATATCCTCTATTTCATGCCTTTTGGAAGCAAGACCACCTTGGATATTGACGTATTGTGCTGTGAACTTTAGGCGAAAAAGGAACCCATGAATTGTTGTATTATGTATGGTATAACTGGTGTTAAATGTTTCTTTGCTGTCGTGTTGAGTAAGGTAATGCAATCTTGGCTGTCTAGGGGGGTTTTGATTTTCAGTGGTGAAGTCCATAAAGGTGTTTTTATCAGCTTCCGTTATGTGGTTATATTCTGTATTAATGATTGAATTTGTGGATGTTTTTGATTGACTTGGGTGTGGTTTGTTTTGTGGCTGTGTATTTACTTGGTCGTTAGTCTTAGTTGGTTGTGATTCAGTATTACTTTTTGTTTGTGGTTGAGTTTGTTTGCTGGAGTGAGATATTTGTGTACGCTCTTTTAGCCGTGAGGGCTTTATAATGTGACGGACAATCCCACTATTCATTGGTAAAAGAGTAGCCCAAGAGTTGGCTGTGGGTGGTCATGACTAGATGCCTTCCCTCTAGCCTTTCACTGCTAAATTAGGGACGGTTAGTGCAGTTAGCCCTCGTGTAGCTTTGCGCGAAATTCAAAATAAAGTATTTGTGTACTGCATGGTTGAATTCGAACTGCTGTGGCATATATGGGTGCTGGTTGTGTAGTTGGTGTCTAGAGGAGTGGTGTCTTTGTAGTTGTTTATTGTGTGTGGTTCTTTTCTGCGTTTTGTTATTTACTTATTTCTGTAATATTATGTTATATATACTTGTTTTCATTTCTTTATATTTATAACAACCTTTGTAGTTCGCTGTATGTTTCTGCAATAAGGGTTTTCATGTGCTTTTGGACATTGTGTGTTATGGTAATCTCCACCACAGCCCACACATCGTGAGAAAGATTTGAAGGATACCGCCACATGTTCATAGCGTTGACAATTGAAAACATTGCGTTACAACTACGGCAGGTGTTTTTGATTCCTCAACCCGAAGTCCTGATACCAGAGAATAAAACCATTAGATATTATTAGACTATGGGCATCCCGTGTTTCATGTGCATGTAATTTTATCCTGTTCGTAAGTTTTTGTGTTTCGCTTGAGGTTATGCATTCTACTTTTGTAAATGAAATGTTCTGCATAGCATGTTCCTCCTTTATTTGTTCTAGTTCAATGTTATATTGTATACCCCTAATGACAAAACGTTTTGGAATAGGTTTTTGTCCCTGGAAAATGTATGGTTATCTTACCTGATTTGAAGGCATCTTGAGGCCATTCGTTAAGTAAGCTGTTAAGATCAGCCGCCTCTGTCCCTTTTACTAGATTGCCGAGTTTTATACCCACGAACTTGGTGTTTGGTTTGCAACGCATGATTTCTGCAGCCAGGTGAGGTTCTTTATGCGAACCTGGGATGCCCTCGATAATAATAAGTACTTTGGCAGTTGATTATTTTGGCGTTGTTGGTTGCTTGTATGCTATGGTTTTGTTTATCTGCATTTCAGATACTTTACGTTGTCTTTTGGAAGTGACTAACGTAAAGCCATCGTTTTGTGTGTGTGTGTCAGTGTTCTTCTTTATTTTCGTCTAACTTATTCCCTAAGGTTATATCTAGAGCTTTTAAAGGTTAATTTTCTACGGTTTTTTTTTATTAAACTTTTAGCACTAGCATCAGCCATGACTGTGACCATCATTATCACTCTTACTAAATTTGGTGAGCTATGTGTACCCTTGGACTAACCATTTATCGTTTCCCTTTAATTTTCGATAATCGCATTTTAGCAATTATTACTAAAGAGTTAACTCCTGGATTTACTTCTAGATATTTCTAATTTTTACCGCTATGGTCACCTACTTTAGACTTAATTAGTTAAGGAAGAGTCCATCGTTGAAGATGCTAAGATATTAGGCTTCGTCTTCATTAATCTTCTTGAAGTTCAAGTTTATTGCGCACAAGTGTTTAACGCCCTCTGCGCTGACAGGCTGTCTTGAAGATTGTTTCGATTTTTCACGTCTTCTTGTTTTCTGGTAGTTTATACCTTTTTATTCCCACAGAAGATTTCTGTAGACGAGGATTTTGTAAGGCTATGAAGGATGTGTTCAGCCTTTATCGCTCTAGGTGGGTCCCTTGTGTGCCTCCGCTACTCTGTCGGTCGTTATTGAGTGGCGAAGCTCACCGTCGAACCGAGGAAGTAGATGCTCGTAAAGCCTACACACTATCTAATAGTTTATAACGGTTGTTGAAGAGGTGTTGATGTACGTTCTTACTCTCTTGAAAGTTTCTCACCGGGATCGCCTTAAGTTGCCAAGTTAACTAAAACTTTAGTTCAATTAAGCCCAGAAGATTAACGCTAAGCCATCTGAGGGCAAAATAACTTATAGAAATAATTAATTATGAAATTAAATAACTATGAATTGCAACATGATATTTGTTTATTGCTTAGCGCACCTTGTGTTTTGTTTCGCCAATGTCAAGAGAACGGATTATGACCAGAATGATTAACTTTCACTTAACGCATAACGAGTTTGCATATTGACATTCTTGCAAAGTAAATTAGATCATACCAGTCGTGTGGTATGTGGCTTGAACATTCTTCACGTTAAATTTGTCTTGTTTTAATTATACTTTTCTCCCTAATCGCTTAAAAATATTTTATAAACCAAATAATCGAAACGGGTACTGCAACCACTGGTCGATAACTATAAGTCGCATATCACTGCTATGTGCGTACCAAATATTTGATGATGATGAAATCTATTTTCAGACAAAACATACATCGACAATGACATGAAATAAATATTAACTAATCAATCAGCAAAGGTATTATTTTTCATTTGAGTTGGTGATGAATAAAATACAGTCTTTTGCAGTGTTTCTAAATCTTATATGATATTTATACTCTCAACTAGGATAATCGTACTCAATAAAGGGGATAAATATTCCGAAGGTTATTCTTATAATATTGCTTCTTTCACATTGCTGAGAATTATGATTATCTCTAGGTGAATGATAATCTGAACGCAAATCTAGGAAAAGTTTGAAACATTTGTACTGGATAGTTTTATTGAAACATCACTTATAACAGATTGGTCTATAAGGAATGTGAGGATTGTTTTATAACTATGCAAGATCTAGGAGCGACACTAATTTGTCGAATAATGAAAAGACAACATATATGGAAATTTTGTTGTTTATTTTATCATGAAAACGTACATTAAATAACATGTTATTTTTGGTCAGTTGCACAATAATAAACAATGTTTTATATTCGTGCTGTGTTAGATAATTTCAAAATACCTTTAAAATATTCATTTGGTTAGTGTGCCAAAGTGTGGATCCGAAGGTCTATAGCTCGTGTCTCGTTGCCAAAAAAAAAAAAAAAACCTCCGCACTTTACGGCTTTATAAGAGTGACCATCTTATCCTAATATTTTATTACAGTAGCCAAAGAGCGGTTTGTGCTACTAGCTGCCGTTTCTGTAGTGTGTCAGTTGGTGTATAGTGTTGTGCGAATATCTAAACAAACTGTATTTTAAAAAGATATTCTTGAAATTGGAAGTCATTATATTTCATCAGGATTTTGTAGTTACCGAACTGTTATGTTGATTGTAGAAACCGTTCTAACACTTTGGTTTTTTATATACATTCCAAACCCACCGTTCTGTCCATTCATTGAAAGCTGGAATTATTTTATTGATGTATAATTATAAGTTGTATTTTTAAATTTCTTGCCGAGCCACTCGAAGGCTATCTGAGCTATCCGACCTTATTACTGAAATAATAGCCTAGATGGAAAACAGCTAGTCAACATCGTCCACCACCAAATCGTGAGCTACACTAGTCGAATAACCATAAGTAACTTTGAAATGCGGTGTGTTATTTATAAGATTTTATGTTCAACACTTTCCTTTTTATGTTGAAAAATAATGAAAAAAAAGATATGACTCACGTAACACTTTCCTTTGGTTAGTGTAGTGTACATTTAGATTAATGTTTTCTCAACTTATTCCTGAAGAAAATTAAAGCAAAATAATAATTATTATTATTATCGCACGTCAACATTTGGAAGTAAAGAATGGCTCAGTTCGCCCCACCAGTGCTAAAAAATCTTTACTACTAGTAATAATAAAATATTTTAGTGTTGAACATTAAAAAAACATAAGTAGAAAAGTGTTAGATAAAATGTAACTCGGCTTGAAATACAAGCTATGTAAATCTCAATTCATTAAGAATAAAAATAAAATAGAATAACACACTTTGAAGTACCTTCGAATCATCTTAACAGATCTGTTAAAAGAGAATTTTCATTCAGTGATACTCCAAACTGAAATATTTACATATTAAAAATGTTTGTCTCTTTTATCAGAGTGTATTTTCTACAAGGGTGGATCTGATGGCTTTATTAGCAATAAAGATATAACAGAAAGCATGTTCAACTACTCCTTAAAGTGGAATGAGCCATTGGATTGTACCTGGTTTATAGAAATTTATACAGGATGGAAGGTAAGTGCTTTTTCCTGCAAGAAATCGGGTATGTTTATCTGTAAATTAAATTTTGTACTTCTAGACTCGAAATTGAGAGCTATGTGTTGCAGGATATCAAATACGTTTACTTCCATGGTATTAGGGTAAGGGTTTCTTCCTTCAGAAAACCAAGTCTGTGTATCTGCAAGTTAATACGCGAAGGAAATTTTTCAGACATCCTCCCCTAAGCTAGAAGATGAGGGTCCCTCCCTTAGGAAATCAGGTGCATTTTCCACAAGCTCCAAAGTAAGGACTTCTAACTACAAGGATAGAAGTAAAGTTTTTTGTTTTTCTGAAGGAAATCAGAAGCATCCTACTCGAACTCCAAAGTAAGAGTTTCTTACTACAGGAACTCGGATACATTCATACCCCTAGTAGAAGATAAGGGTTCCTTCATGAAAAAAATCAAATACATCCATATGCAGAATAGAAATTATGGAGTTCTTCATAAAGGAAATTGGGGGACACGCACATTCATTAATAGATGGTAAGGTGTTTTTTTTTCTGAAGGAAATCGGGTACATCCACATCCAAGAATAGAAAATAAAAGGTTATTCTTAAAGGAAATCAGGTACATCCACACCCGTGATTAAAAAACTAAGGGGTTTTTCTTAAAAGAAATAGGTACCTCCATATTCATAATGTAATGTAAGGTGTTTTATTCAGAAAAGGTGGTAATGGATTCTTCTTGAAAGACATCAAGTAGAACTACATCCGTGAATAGAAAGCAACGAGTTCATCTTGAAGGAAATGAAGTATATATATATATACACACACACAATTAATATAGAATGTAAGGGGCTTTTTGTGAAATAAATCAGATACATCCGCACCTGGTACAGAAGTTCAAGGGTCCTTCCTGAAGGCAACCAAATGAATTATTAAAAAGGGCTTTTTACAGGTTTTTCAAGATCGTTTTACAAATTAAGAGGTAGAAAACAAGAAATGATTTGTGAATGACATTAAAAAATATTCTATATATAATATGAAATATATAGATTTACAGTTTTGACTCTATCAATTGTGCGACTTTCAAATTATATCAAATGATATAATGATATCGAGAATTTAAAGCATTTTCTTTCACACATTACCCACCATGTTGTGATTGCTGCAACTCTGAGAAATTTCAATTCTAATCGTTCAAACTAAGTCACTGATAGAGATTGTCAGGCAGAGAAGTTTTATTTTCTTTTTTCAATTGTGGGTTTTGTTAAAAATTCACTATATTGTGGTTTGTTGATAATGTCCAATGTTTTAGTTAACCATAAGTTTTTGGGGAAATAGGAGGATATATATTTATCTTTCTTACTTTCATTCCAAAAGCGAGTTTGGATGGAGACTATTCAGTTAAAGCTAGCGCTCGGGTTTTTTCACCCCGAATTATAAAATGAAAACATATACGTTGGCATTAGGTAATAAACCAATACCACGACCAGCTGAAAACTTCACCTAAATTGAGTTATCTGTAAAGGTTTTTTTTTAAGGCTCCTGAAAATGCGGATTTTTTTTCAACAGGTTCATTCTAAACAGTATTCAACGTTTTGTGGGTTCTATTTGGATAAATACTTTAACCCAATGAGCAACCTACTCTCTAACTTTTTTCATTGGAAAAAATAAAGAGAGGGAAAAAAAATTGATTCCATCTAGGATTTTAATCCAATGAAGCTAGAATTGGGCAATTCGGAATTTCAATGCAATATCCAATTGGTTGAAACAACTAACCAGTTGGGATGTTTGTTATTTCTGTCTTGTCACAGGTTAAATTTTTGTTTGAAAGTCACAACATTTTGTAAAATCAAATGATTTTTTAAATAATATCATTTTTATTTAGTGTATATATTTTATGTAACTAAATAATAATAAAAACAACATAAAGCACCTTTTTTCTACTAATTGAATACACACATAAAATGTTGAAAAGAGAGATTGCAGTTTTTAACCATTTTTCTTTTTTTTCAGTTGTCGTTTGCTTAAAAGCTCCCTCTGTTTTTAATCTGTTGACAATGGTCAATGTTTCAATTAAATATCAGTTTTATGAAACTAGAGAAATATTAATAAATATATATTTAAAATAAATTTAGCCTTACTTTCTTAGTCGTTATTTGCGATTTGTTATAACTAAGAAGTTATTTACTGCTTCTTTTATCAAAATTAGGTCGTAAATCCTATTTTGAAGCTTTCTTCAGCCTGCCAACTATTAGCTTTTATGTCGTCTGACGTAACACCGAATGATAGGAGTTGCGGAAAAATAATAATATTTTATCATACCGTATTGTACTCTCTTGGCTGTTTGACAGCTAACATTATGTAGTTCTTCTGAGAAACCTTTGATTGATTTTTTTTTATCTGAAGTAGCTTTCTTTTTATTTTAGTTTTGTTTGTTCTTTCTCCCCTAAGCTGCTACTTTCTTTTTCAGATGTATTTAACTTTCCAGAAATATCAGCTTGCTCAGCCCAACAACTGTGACCTTAACTACATCGACATTTATGGAGAAAGCCTCAGCGTGGACGCCAGACTTGACAGGTTTTGTGGAACAGCGACAGAACCTCAACGATCAAATACAAACATTATGCACGTTCGCTATTTTGCCGAATCAGAAGCATTGGATGGTAGTTTTACAATTCTTTATACTGGCTTCAGGGAATCAGGCAAGTTTGTGTAAAATCATAAGACAATATGTAAAACATAATAGTTTTCATTTGTGTCATGCTTGTTAACTCCAGATATAAATGTGTCTAAATGGACTCCACCTGTTTTTAACAGATGTTCTGAACTATTTTTGCAGAAGACTGCGTGTAGGCTCATAACTTTGCACGGTCCTTACTAACATACAAGTCACACATAAAGATATTTTACAAACAATACCATCAAATTCCAATTGATATCACTACTCACTATTGGAGTTCCCTATGCATCTTACATAGAAAATTAGCGATTTCACGTTCGATTTTTCAATTCCGTAGACCGAGTGTTTTAATACCAAGAAACATAAAATTACTCAACATGAGTTCTTATATCGGCAGTGAACTGTAAAAGAACAAGTCAGTAATTCGATGGTTAATCAGTTGGTATTACCAGCTTTCAACAACTAAAACAGTGATTCAATATTTTACAGCTTGTTCGATTGTGTTTGTTATAACTAACAAAAAAGGCACTAACATTCACGTTTATAAACTTAAAGAAAAAAATCAAACTGTAAATTTCTAAAAAATCATATCATTATTGCTTTCTAGGATGGAATGTAATTCTATATGTATTAATGTTCCAGAATAAACTTATCAAAACAGTTAAAGGATATCAATATAAGATTGTAGCTAAGACAACAAAACCACTATTATAAAACATTAATCAAATCACCTCCTTCAGTTAACTGTTTACGACAACCAGGACTCTGATGACCAACTGTGTGATCATTCAATCTATGGTGTATGTATATATTTTTATAGTGCCAAAAGTAGTTACTAGCTGTTCCAATTACAATACTCTCCGGCCTCTGCTTGGGAATAAGCAAGTTTTCTATAATTCGGATACTCTGTTTTTTATCATTGGCCCTTGCTAAGATTTTAAACCAATTAAAATAAACGACAACGTAACATTATCTTAGGGCATGTTCAAACACATTTAACTTAGTTGGGGATCGTATATATATATATATATAATTTGTATTCGGTGGTGTTACATAATCTTATTTCAGTTCTCACTGTGAAGTAAAACACGAGTTTAAAAGGCTTGTGATTTTTAATGAACCATAACACATCAAGGAAGCCTCCAGATATTTCACTCACGTGGAGAACTATCAGAAAAATCAAAGCAGTCCAATTACAGCCATAATGGTGCCAAAAACACGTCCAGTGGACCAATAACATGTAGAAGCACAGTGCAGGCAGGGATAAACATTCAGGAGATACCGATTTATACATCTCCTGAGATGATCTCAATAATTCCACACATTAAGGGACTACATCCAATGGCTCTTTGTGCGACCATATTCCAGTGCAGTTGACCCTGACTGCAGCCTAATGTATGATAACTCCCATCCTACCATGATAAAGTAGTCGACTTATTCCCTGAAGTAAAGGAGAGTGGCCTCAACATTCACAGGATTTCAATCCCACCGTGCATGTGCGGTATGCGTGTCGCATTCCGTCAAGTGACCCCAGACACTGAAGCTCTGTCAAATGAGAGGTAGAAAATACCTTAGTTTTTTATTAATATCCTACATCATCAGTGCTAGGCTGCTCTTGCCGTTCGTGGTAACCATACTCTATGTTGGAGTGAAGTAACATGAGTTCTAAATATGATAAACCATTTTTAAGAAACGTTTATTTACGAAGATAAGCTATATAACATATCAGTTGCATTTAAGATCACATGATGGGTTATTGGGGATTAAAGCATGCAACATCACTGCCAGGGTTTTACCTAAAAATTAACTAAGTGAGGGGATGATTCAAAGTTATGTTAGAATAGTGGTGTTACTTTGTAATAGCTAATGTATTTATACATTCCAATTCATGATGTCAGAAAAACACGTAGGTTCAAGATGCCTTGATACAAAATGATAAAAAACCCGAGCGATTTCGAAAGCGCTCGGATTATAGGGTTATTATTAGTTTATAAATTCCAATTATCTTTAATCATGTTGTATAATATACTTATGTAGAAATAATGCTTTAACATTAAAGGTTTGCGTGTGTACACAAGACCCATAAATCATGTGATCGCATTTGAAAACGCATACCAATTCTGCACACCGCGGGTAATCGAACCCCGGATTTTACCGTTGCAAGTCCTTACTGCTGTCCCACCGGGGGACAGGCATTTTGGAAAACTTATAAAACTCTCAAGCATCACACCATACCCAAGGAAGAATGAGCAAAAACTACTTTTTTTGAAACAGATTGTTTTCTCTTGAAACAGTCATGGAACACTTGCTTTAAAATGCGATGTTTCAAGTAAGTGAAATATTTTCAGAAAAACATTAGTATATACTGAATTTTACCATTTTAAAGTGCTTTTCAAGTTATTAAAATGTGATTGTTTATTTGTGCGTGTATGTATAAGGCATATTTTGCCACATTTTAGAAATCTGATTTATTTTGAAAGAAACATCGTCATATTTTCGCCTTCATACATTTTGTGAGAAATGTGACCAATACATCCAACAACAGAACTATAACTCGTTCAAACTGAAGCTAAAAAAACTTTGGCCTGAAATCGCCTGGTGGTTAGGGTGCTCGACTCTCAATCTGTGGATCGCTGGCTTGAATCCCGTCACCGAACATGCTTGCCCTTTCATCCTTGGGAGTGTAATAATGTGACAGTCAATCCCACTATTAGTTGGTAAAAAATATCCAAAAGAGTTGGCGGTGGGCGATGTTGACTAGCTGCTTTCTTTCTATTCTGCCATTTCTAGATTAGGGACGGCTAGCGTAGATAACTCTCGAGTAGCCTTGCGAGAATTTCCAAAACAAACAAAGAATGCTAAAAACTCGCTCAAACCGTTTCGATAGATACTTTTCAATATACAAATCAGACTGAACATGCATTTTTCATTTTAGTTGGCCTGGTGGTTAGGGTACTCGACTCTCAATCTGCTGGTCGCGGGTTCGAAACCCCTCCACTGAACATACTCGCCTTTTCAGCCGTGGAGGCGTTATAATGTGTCGGTCAATTCCATTATTCGTTGGTAAAAGAGTAGCTCAAGAGTTGGCGGTGGGTGGTGTTTAATAGTTGCTTTCTATCACTTCTAAATTAGGGACAGCTAACGCAAATAACCTTCGAGTAGCTTTGCGCGAATTTCCAAAACAAACAAACAATGCTAAAAACACTCGTTCAAACTTTTTCAACAGACGCATTTCTATTTACAAATGAACTGAACATGCCCTTTTCCTTTTAGTTGTGGTTCTGAAAAAAAGGTCGTTATTGTACTATACATACAAAAGACTTCATTATCCGAAACACATCTAAGCAGTCTCAACCCCCATCTCCATCTCCGGCCAGTTTTTATTTTTCCTGATAAACGAATATATAACGGACCTGGAAACCCAACATTCAGAGAATAAGTCCATCTTATCATCCCTGGTGGCCACAAACTCATTTTTACATTTACTTCTATTAAACTGCCATGAGCTTTACACTTCTAAACTAATTGTATCTCTTCCGTTAATATGAAGCTTTCAATAGAAGGGAAAAAGAAATGCTATACGTTATTCACTAAGCATTTTGGATTTATTTTTTTTGATCTTACTCTTTTCACTTTGACAGCAAAAACCAAATTATTTTGGGAGTTGAGGAAAGCATGCCAACAATCTCGTTACAGCACAAATCTGTGACCTTTTTTGTTCCATGGCATTTTTAAATACTGATCAAATAAAATGTATGGACGATATAAACAGCTGTTAGTCACGTTTTTATACGTAATTTCTGTTGATCAGTTGTAAGTGGACAATTTGATGGTGTGTGTGTGTGTTTTCGTGTTTATATATATACATAAATAAAAGTTGTATTTACTCATCCTAGTGGGAAGTACTCGTTGAACAATGTATTGTAATTAATCTAATGTCGTGCGTGTTGGGGAAGTACGATGTCCGTTCAGTAATCCCAGATAAGGAATTTGGTAGTAAGTATGTCTTATTCAAATCCTCAGTAAAATGTTTTTGATGAACATTTCCATTCTTAAATTCTAGGTGGCGCGTTTTTCCATTCTTAAATTCTAGGTGGCGCGTTTATTGGTAAACATTTTTGATAATTAGTTTTAAATGGAATGTTTGAGGGTTTGAAAGTTCTCATTAATTCTAGGTGTTTGTTTGGAACCTATGTGTTTTCTGTTCATCAATCCTAGATGGTGTGGGATGAGATGATGCGCATTTTTATGATGATTACTGTAAAGTGGTTTGTTTGGTAGTGGATCGTGTCTGTCCATTAAATCAAGGTAATATGTTTATTGTATATATTTTGTTTTATTTAATCCTCTGGGGTTTGTTTGATTCTTTACAGTTTCTGATCGTTAACCCACGGTGTTATGTTGATTGTATACAGTTTCTGATCGTTAACCCACGGTGTTAGGTTGATTGTACACAGTTTCTGATCGTTAGCCCACGGTGTTAGGTTGATTGTACATAGTTTCTGATCGTTAGCCCACGGTGTTAGGTTGATTGTACATAGTTTCTGATCGTTAGCCCACGGTGTTAAGTTGATTGTACATAGTTTCTGATCGTTAACCCACGGTGTTATGTTGATTGTTCACAGTTTCTGATCGTTAGCCCACGGTGTTAGGTTGATTGTACATAGTTTCTGATCGTTAACCCACGGTGTTAAGTTGATTGTACATAGTTTCTGATCGTTAACCCACGGTGTTAGGTTGATTGTACATAGTTTCTGATCGTTAGCCCACGGTGTTAGGTTGATTGTACATAGTTTCTGATCGTTAACCCACGGTGTTAGGTTGATTGTACACAGTTTCTGATCGTTAGCCCACGGTGTTAGGTTGATTGTATACAGTTTCTGATCGTTAACCCACGGTGTTAGGTTGATTGTACACAGTTTTTGTTCTTTAATTCAAAGTGGTAACTTGATTGTATATAGTTTTTGTTCATTAATCCAAAGTGGTAGCTTGACTGCATACAGCTTCTGTTCTTTAATACTTTATAGAATGTTTCCTGGTGTACAGGTTTCTATTCTTTAACCTACGGTTACATAATTGATTGTATAGTTTCGTTCTTTAACCTAAGGTTATTTCATTTGAGTTTCTATTATTTAATCCATGATGTTAGGCTGTATATATTTTTTTGTTTCATGGTGTACAGTTTGTGTACATTAATCCAGTTTTTGATTGCATGAACATTTTATTCTTTAATATACTTGTAGGATGTTTCCTGTTGTACAGTATCTGTTCTGTAAGCTGAAGTGGTTTGATTGCATACAGATTCAGTTCTTTAAATTAATACTTTGTGGCTTTTTACTCGTGTACAGTTTCTGTCAATTTTATAACTTTGTTCATAATAGGCCTGCTAAATCAATGTGTTGTGCTGGGTATGTTTGTCCTGTTGAACTCTGATTGTTGTATATTATAGTGTATTATGCCTCACAGAAAATTTCTGTACTCAAACCTTATATAGGACACCAGTAAATAAGCTTTTCAATTTAATAATTCTGTTGAAAAATCGTAAAGATAATAACTATAGTTATATAGGACATCAATTAGTGAATATAATATTTTAGTGCAAATGCAAATAAAGAAAACATACTTGCTTCATACAGTTCCTTTTCTAACAATGCTATAAGTTAATGTAACCCCACTGTTCTTCATTTGGTTTCACTCTGCACGCCTAAAGTAGTCATTTCATGCAAGTATACAAATAACGTTTGTGGGAAAATCTTGATGTATTTTTTTTGACACAGGTAGAAATTCATGGTAGTTATTTGGTCGAAACTAATCGTGGAACTGACAGTTGATGATACCAGGCTTGACTAAAGACACAAAACACTGCAGTTTGTGTATGTCACGTTTCAGCAATTAGAATTTAATTTATTTTTTAAGTTTGATCTTATAATAGCTTGTGATCGCAATGAACACATTTTTTAAAGCTAAGCAAGTGTTCATCGTAGATCTGATGTTATTTTAAACCAAGAAATATATATACCCTATATCCTTTAAAATACTGTCACGTGAAGAATGAATACCATTTTACTAGGGTATTTAAAAATATCAATTTTAGGTTTTCTGTCTTATCTTTATTTTTCTGAAATTTATACCGCTTATTAAACACCAATACCCCAGTGGGAACAACAACATTAAAATTATACACCTCTAAGTAACACTTGTAGACCATTATTAATGAGTGGTAAGAACTGTTCTCTTTTATGTTTTTAAATTTTCTTGATTAAGTTAAGGATATTATCTTTCTGAGTGTTCTGTAACAGTTTCAAAGAATACGAAGATCCCGAACTCTGCTTAAAGTTTCGTGTTTCCCAAAACTGAAGAAATAGTCTATTTATTATTATTTTAAAATCTCACAAGTCAATAAAGCTTGGTATTAAAATAGTTTGGAGGCGACAGTAAGTAGCCTTGGTATTTTTTTCTTCCATATGTTCATCCTTTGAAATATTCCGTTCATCCAAGCTAATCCCATTTCTGAAGATGAGATCAAAAATCATGTGCAATTCGTTTGAAATTTCACACCACACTGAAGCTTGTTGATTAAAAGTTTTTATTTCTTAGATCTCATATCTCATCTTCCATTCTCAAACTTTTGATGATTTGAAATTTTCTTCGTGGTATTTTTTCTTATTATTTGAAAATACGTAATAGGAAAGACAGAAATATCATTTAAATGTGAGGTTTTCATTCGTATGGGGTATGAATGTGGGAGTAGTCCTTTTCAACGAACAAATAACCACAGCTTGATTGAATATGGTATGAATGTGGGAGTAGTCCTTTTCAACGAACAAATAACCACAGCTTGATTAAATAAATGAGATAATTCGGTATAGTGACTATGTTACTCAGTTACATAGTTGAATCTCAAGATTGAAAATCAACAAGAATATCCATGATTGCTAAACCTAAGTACGATTCACACAACTATCAAGAGGAAAGTAATAAAGACATGCAACCAAACATGTTATTCCTTCACTTACAAGGGTTTGTGACAAAGAGGCTTTCCTTGAGATTCCTCTTCTTACTTCTTCCGCTTGGTGTATTCATGACGGAAATGTTATATTTAATAGTTCTATTTAATCCGTTTTGCTTGGTTATAAATGATATCTATAAATATCACTGATATCTATAAATTTAAGACGAACCATAGAGATTTAAATATCCACATAAAAATTAAATATATATATATAAAAATTTATATATGAATTTTACATTGAAATTTGTGGGATGCTAAAAGGGCTCGTGTTACAATTAATCTAGGCCTGGCATGACCTGGTGGTTAGGGCAGTCGACTCGCAGTCTGCGTGTTGCGGGTTCGAATCCCCGTCACATGTACGGTGGGGCGTTATAAGTGAGGGTCAATCCCACTGTTTGTAAAAGAGTAGCTCAAGAGTTGGCGATAAGTGGTGTTAACTAGCTGCATTCCCTCTAGTCTATCACTACTAAATTAGAGACGGCTAGCACAGATAGCCCTCGAGTAGCTTTGTGCAAACTTCAAAATAAGCCAATTAATCTAGAACTGGTTTCTTTTACGTAAAATATTAACTTTGAAAATCAAAGCATGTTACAAAGACCCGTGTTATGTTTCATTCTATATCCACTTTGAAATTCGTGACATGCTACTAGGAGCTGTGTTACGGTTTCTCTAGAACTATTTTTTATGTGTGGCTTTACTTTGAAATTCTTGGCATTTTGTAAGTTTTTTTGTTTTTTTTAATGACGGCATGTCACTAAGACACCTGTTTTAAATAATCTAGTACTGTTTTCCTCTATGTAATATATATCTTGTAAAATCATGTTATGGTATGTTACTAAGGCTCATGTTATAGTTCATTCATTTATTCAGGGTGGGCCATTTATATATGACATATTTATTTTTGTAATACAACAATGCTGAACCAAAAAAAGCATGTTGTTATTATATTGCAGTGAAGTCTAGACATGTTAGTTTAGTACAAATTGTCTACCTCTTAAAAATTATATTCTTAAATGCTGTCCATCTGTCATTAACAAACAATTAATGAAATTGTCATATTCTTCACATTTATCAAGAAGCCAACGAGAAAAAGTTGTACGCTTTTCAAAATCTGCATCTTCAAGTTTCTGAACAATTTGGATTTTGTAAGGCCATATGTGAAGATACTCATAGAGTATACGTCCGACACTTGTTCTGTTAACACCACTTAGTGAAGATCCTCGCGGAGTATACGTCCGACACTTGTTCTGTTAACACCACTTGGTGAAGATACTCATGGAGTATACGTCTGACACTTGTTCTGTTAACACCACTTAGTGAAGATCCTCGCGGAGTATACGTCTGACACTTGTTCTGTTAACACCACTTAGTGAAGATCCTCGCGGAGTATACGTCTGACACTTGTTCTGTTAACACCACCTGGTGAAGATTCTCATGTAATATACGTCTGACACTTGTTCTGTTAACACCACTTGGTGAAGATACTCATGGAGTATACGTCTGACACTTGTTCTGTTAACACCACTTAGTGAAGATCCTCGTGGAGTATACGTCTGACACTTGTTCTGTTAACACCACTTGGTGAAGATACTCATGGAGTATACGTCCGACACTTGTTCTGTTAACACCACTTGGTGACGATACTCATGGAGTATGCGTCCGACACTTGTTCTGTTAGCACCACTTGGTGAAGATTCTCATGGAGTATACGTCTGACACTTGTATTCTTAGCACCACTTGGTGAAGATACTCATGGAGTATACGTCCGACACTTGTTCTGTTAACACCACTTGGTGAAGATCCTCATGGAGTATACGGCTGACACTTGTTCTGTTAGCCCCACTTGGGGAAGATCCTCATGGAGTATACGTCTGACACTTCTTCTGTTAGCACCACTTGGGGAAGATCCTCATGGAGTATACGTCTGACACTTCTTCTGTTAACACCACTTGGTGAAGATCATCATGGAGTATACGTCTGACACTTGTTCTGTTAGCACCACTTTATGCTGAAAGGCGACAGGTCGACTTCTTAGGACTTCGTCCAATTGCTGCAAGTATTGCAGCGATGTTTTCTTCTGTAGGATGTTTCACGTGCTTGGATGGACAAACACTTCCCTCATCACGAACTTTTTTTAACTAAAAGGAGACTGGTGGTACGACACGGAGCATCTCTACGTCGAAATTCCCTTCTGAAAGCTCTCCGAGTTGCAACAACAAAGCCATATTTAATTCGTGTTGGCACATCATGATGATGCATTATTCAAATCTTCAAGGGCTCACTTGTAACAGACAAAAAATAAAATTATTGAAATTTATAGTTAAACTTAGAATTATCAAATAACATGGTGTCAGATGTAAATGGCCCACCCTTTATATGATATTCACTTTGAAATTTATGGAATGTTACTAGGATCTCGTATTACAGTTTCTCTAGAACTATTTTCGAAATTGTTGACCTATCTGTTTTTTGCGAAAATCCCATTCCAAGGCAAGTTTAAAAAAGGCATTTGCATTGCTGTTTCTATGGTGTGTGTTTTTTCTTTCTTATAAGAAACTGAAACTGAATCAATGTTTTCTTTTTTTTTTCACGGACTTAAGTAAACGCCGTACATTTTATTTGGTAGATTATTATCGACTCAAAGATTATTTAATCTAGATTAAAAATTAGCTATACCTATGATTTTCTGTTCGTTGTTTTTCATCGATAAGTTAATAACATCCACAAATCCAATTTGTAAAATTAAATGAAGAATTAAAAGCATGCATGAAAATAAGTTTGTGATCGTCATCATCCGTGTTTTAATACATACTGAAAATGAAAGAAAAGCAAGAATAAGTAAAAAATACCACTCACCAAGATAATAGAAAACTTCGCCCATTGTTACATCAAAAGTCATCAGATAAGCTAAAGTAAATTCTCCAGGCTTTAAAAAATAAAAGATGAAAGGAATTCAATTTCCTGTGTCGCATCAACATTATTTGATAAAGAAAAAGAATGTTTACTTACTAAAATTTCTCCAGTCTGGTATGAAGACTATGAAGACCGCTAGGTTCGGGGATTCAAGCTTAATCAATAATGAAGGCGGTTCTTGAAATTAGATGTTCAACCAATTTTGCCTATAGGTCATACAGTGATCAGTGTCGTATAAAAACAAATATAACTATATTTAGAAAGCTTACTTAAAAATATTCCTTTACCATTTGTATTATTAATTTGATCAGTTTAAAAGTACAAAATATTGTCCGGACATCAGACCTGCAGCGAAGTTTCTATTGCAATAGGCTCCGTCGGAATACTGTCATGTCCGAAGCACACCACTCCTCCCTGACAGCTTTCCGTAATCTATCCCAGGTTCGAATACGATGGTTTCCCGGTGCCCGTTTCAACAATACGATTATACTGAAGCCCATAGCCGTTGCGTCAGGACTTTATTGGTGTGTCTTTGTATGGAATAGCATGACTACTCGTTTCATTTTCTAGCTCCTTGTGGTATGAGTGAAAGCCATATCTTGGTGAACCAATACCCTGTTGGCCTCGTTTCGAGACAGATATCCTTCTTGATTATACTGCATAGTGTTACCTAGAGCACTAGGACGGTTTTGGCCATTGGCCATTGTGTTCATGAATTCTCATCTGTTTCAACATGATGCCTTTGATTATAATTTCTTGCAGATCTCTTTCTGAATGGTCCTAGTTTCCTAAGTTGATCCATATTCCTTTGCTTTTTAATGCCATTGAGAACAAGGAATATCCCCGAATTGGAAATTTCTGATCCCCGTACTGAATACATCTTTGTGATCTGGATGTACGAATATTTTGTATCGGAGAAAGCTGTTGCATACTCTTTCCAAAAGCAATCAATTTTTACTAACATCATAATACCTACGAATGCTAAACAGTCAAAATGCAATTCTGGTATACGCCATTCCACCGCGACTTTATATGTGATGCGATTGTCACGTAACTTGCTGATTTGCAATTTAAAATCGTTTTAATATATCGTACCCAACCTTATATATTCTTTATTGTGAAAATTATTTGTCATAAATTAAAAACATGCAAGTTTGAAAATTATAAGAAACTATTTAAGTTTAATAAATCTTAGAGTTAACAAATGCAACCAGGGATAATTATAGTCATAAATCCCGTTGCTGCAATAGTTTTTATTTATAGTTTTCTGGGAATTTTAGTATAATTAAATCGACTTTTTTCACGTTTGCTCAAATTTTGCGTATCGATGTGAATGCGTATTAAATACACAAATTAAGACAAGCATATTATCATTTGTGAAAACGTCGTAGTTCGGCTTACTTCTCACGCCAAAGATCTTTTAATAAAACACTTTAATGAAAATGGTAGGATATCATAGAATTGGAACCATTATAATTTATGATTTCTCTAATCGGTTTAGTATAATAGTTTAATAATAATTTGTTGAAACTTTTTTCTTGATCTAAAAATGCACGAAACATTTATTTTTTTTGTGAAGCAGGCCTGGTATTTCCTGGTGGTTAGCGCTCTCAACTCATGGTTTGTGGGTCGCAGGTTCGAATCTTCTCACCAAACATGCTTGCCCTTTCAGCCGTGAGGGCATTACGATGTGATAGTCCACTGGTAAAGACTAGCTCAAGAGTTAGCAGTGGGTGGTGTTGACTAGCTGTCTTCCCTCTAGTCCATCGCTTCTCAATTAGGGACGGCTAGTGCAGATATATGTCGAGTTGATTTGCACGAAATTCAACAAATAAACACACCTTTGTCTAGCACTGCGCCATCTAGTACTACGTTTAATAAGTTACTTTAGATTGTGCTCCAGTTGTTTCTTTTTTGATAAAAGTAAATTAAACTTCATTTCAAGTTAAACGTTAATTTTATTTCAAGTTAAACGTTAATTTCAAAACAAAATTCTTCCCTCGAAAACGCCCTCTGGTGGCTCAGTGGTAAGTTTGAGGACTTACATTGTTAAAAACTGGATTTTCATATTCGCGGTGGGCAGAGATAGCTCACTGTGTGGCATTGCGCTTAACAACAAACAAAAAAAAATCCCCTAAAACAGTTATTTTAAAGATTTGGCCAATAGGTGGCATGTTAGTTGTTTTTAGAACAACCGTTGCTCTGTGTTGAGGTATGGAAAGTATTTATTCAAATGTCCCCCCCCCCCCCCAGCGGCACAACGGTATATCTGCGAACTCGCACTGCTACGAACCGGGTTTCGATACTCATGGTGGGCAGAGCACAGATAGCCCAGTGTGTAGCTTTATGTTTAACTACAAACAAATTTAATATCTATTTCTTAATTAAATCTCTCACAATAAAAGTATTTTTGTTAATTTTATTAAATGTAATTCTTAATATCCACAACTTTAGTTTATTCCAAAAAAGAAACCGCCAAAATATCGTGATAAATTTTATATCCGTGTTATAATGCGCATTTTAAAGAACTATTGCGCTTAACTGCACACTTATATACTGTCTGAACCCCCCAAAATTACCGATATGTTTTTACACAGTTCACTCTAAGGGTCTACATATTGAACAATAATAATATGTGAAATACTGTATTTTCTTTCCAGTTACAGCTTTCATTATAGAGAACTGACCAAGGAAAATTCTTGAAATCACTGATATTCTGTGTAAAATATATTGAAGACCCAGCAACAATAAGTGTTATTAAATGCAATATTGTTGGTTTTTGTTTATGTCTTATGTGTAGTTCCCATGTTATTAGGGATCCTATAACTAAACTGTTTGGTGCATAAATAGTTTTCCAATTCTAGAGTTCTATTAAAAAAAGTTTTAATTCAACTACTAGCATCGACATAATTTAGGTAACGTGTGTCATACATCTTTTACTGAATATGTCATTAATTATCAATAACTTCTAAGTATTACAGGATTTTACTTTCTTTGTTCTTGTTGCGAGGAATTGAAATCTTCAACCTGAATGACATTTTATGTGTACATAAGTTAAAGTTCAGGTTACAGCGTCCCTTATTTGTGATTACAGATCAGGGGAAGGGCAGCCAGACAGCAGCATCTGTCACCACAATGGATTTGTCCAGCTGTTTGAATCGAATAACGTAATTGACTGTCACTTTCATAACGCACCTATGGAGTGTGTTTAGTGGCATCACATTTCGAACCGTGGACATTCCATATGCAGCTTGCATCGTTAACCATAACACCATAAATAATGGTCGTTCAAAAAATAATAATCCACACATTTAATCCCATATTACATTTACGACGGAATAAGCTATAAATCTAAGGCTGATGTATAAACCCACATACTGGTTTTGTTGGTTACTATGCTTAGTACCAAAGTTTTATAGACTCAGACTGAAGCTTTGTTACGAGTGGAAGTTCTGTGGGGTATTAAGGCTGATAGTTTCAAACTAATATATTCTTACGAGTAGAAGTTTTGTGTGGTATTAAGGCTGATAGTTCCAAACTAATATATTGTTTGGATTAGGAGTTCTGGCCGGTATCAAATCTCGTAGGTTCCTGCTAGTATAAAAACTTATAGGCTCAAATTTGGTCAAAGTTGTTAGGTTCTATATGATATCAAAGCTGGGAGTCTAGTAATAAAGCACGAACTAAAAATGTGCAATTTATAGCAGCGTAAATATCAAAAATAAATTAATTTTTAGCTAGAATAAATCTTCTGCTTTCTTCCCATTCAGAACATTGTGATGAATCCGTAGAATTCAATTGTGGAGATGGAACGTGTATTGAGAAATCCCTGAAATGTAATGGGCACTTCAACTGTAAATATCGGTATGACGAGGAGGACACCATATGTTCTGTTGGTAAGTGGTGAGTCATTAGTGAAATAATCGCTTTGGTAAGGGGATTATTGACGTTTTTTTCTTACAAAGTTACATATTTCTTTCATGCAAACGACCAGGATTTTGGACACTTTACATTTGTATCTTTGATTTTGGATTAGTGATAACACTCGGTAATATAGTTATTCATGTTTTTAAATATTTGTATGTGTTTGTGTGTGTATGTGTGTTTTAGAGCAAAGCCACAATGAGTTACCTCCTGTGTCCACAGCGGGAAATCGAACCCCGGATTTTAGCATTGTAAGTCCGTAGACTTACTGCTATCCCACCGGGAGACTGTATTATTGTTTTCTTTTCATCCCTAGCCTTAAATCTTGGTTCAGAGTAAGAAGAATCGCTCTTTTGATAGGTAGCGTCTCTATATGAATGTAACTCTTAAAATCCCACGATATCGAATAGTTTAATTATCCTAGATCTTATTTCGTGAAGTGTATAAAATTGTTGTTCAATCTGTTTGAGAAGGACTGTTAAAGTCTCTTTTTTTTTCACTGTTTAATGATAGGGCTACACGACCTAGTACAAGTTTGTCCTTTGTTATCTCTTTGTAAATATTTCCCTTACGAATCCATTCAAAGTAACATAAGCTAAAATATTTTGCAGTTTTTTTACCCAGTTTGAATTATCAAATTATAGTTTTTATAACCATTGCTAATTTATCACTTCATATTATAATACTTCACAATGAAATTAAATATGGCAAATGAATATGTAAAATATTTTATTGCACAAAAATGGTTAGGATTATTATAAATAGTTTTTTTGTAAAAATGTCTGTGAAGGTGATAGTATTTGCAACGTAATGCTTTTAATAAATTTGATTTGAAAAAAAAAGCAGAATTATTGTTAGGAAAACGTGCAAATCAACTTTAACTGTAAATGAATAATATACTGTTGACATTTATATGAACGTATCGAGTGATTCTCATTTATTCTATTTTTCAATACCGTTTCAAATTATAGCAACTAACTTTATAGTAAGACTTAACTGTTAGTGAGGTAACTAGGGGTGTACCCTTAACACTTGTGGCTAGTTCAGCTTTGTACAGGGTGCGCACAAACTTGAAAGTGCTTAGAATTTAGCTTTGCAATAAAAAAAAATGCTTGAATTTTGATAAGGCACTGAAAAATGTTTCAGGATGGCTGGTTTTATTTTTACTTAGTCTTGAAAATATACTTTCTTCAACATTTTATCTCTCATTTGTAGTTTATAAAAAGATCTCGATATCCGTTTACATAATTCTTTTAACCCAAATTGATTATACTCCTTTCTGTAATGGATTATTCTTGTACTAGTGGCTTGGAACTGTTAGATTTTATAAGTAGACTAGCCTGATAGGAGTGTAAATATATCCAAACGATCGTATGTTTACATAGTCGCCATATTGGATTTAAGAAGTGTCAAGCAAATCGTATTTTCAACAGAGTTATTGATAACAGATTTATAAAAATTGGCAAATGGGTTTTTTCAGCCCATTTGCCTGACAAGATCTGAATATAGCAAGTGTTTACAGGCGTTTAACTCCGACAAAACACCAAGCCATGTGCAGTGCCTGTAACAGGGTATTCTATATCGGCGTGATGAGTGAAAGCGCTCTAAAACCACCTATGAAAAGTGATAAACTCACAGCTAACATGAAGTGTTGCAGTGAGCCATTCAGAATATCTAAATGTTTTGTGAAATCTACCAATCCCAGCCTGAAGAAAGCCAACAACCAAGAATAATAGGCCTCTTCTGCTGATGGTACTACTGCTCTTGCCACGAGTACAGGTAATGACGATGTTGCTCAATTTAGAAGGAAACTAATGTGTAGAAGACTGCATAATGGTGGAGTTTAAAAACTGTCTTCAGCCACCTTTCTTTCAGTTCATGTGAGCAAACATGACAGATATTTTCTGGTAATCCAAATTGCTGTTAAATTTTCTTAATCTTTAGTGAAAGCATGTTATATGTGTTTGTTTGGTCTCAATGAATACTGTATATCAGAACTGAAGAAGAAAATCAAAGACCATTTCTACCGATAGTTAATGAAAGTTTAAATAAGAAAACACAGTTGATGAATATTTTTGTAAAGTTCTAGGATAGTAATGATAATAAAGTTACAGCTGGTCACTTTGACTCGCATTTCCCTAGTAAGTTAATTATTAGTTAATTAATTTGGACGACTATGCAAACATTCTTATTGCGTCGAAAATCTATATTTGGGTATTGAACAAGATGGGTTTGGGGATCATTTTTATTCTACATTGAATTTTTGTTGAAGATATTACATTTAATGTAATTCTTCAAAATTGATCAACATAGGTATAAAGTTTGATTCAGATGGCAAAATGAAAATGTGACATGACACATTTTCTATTGCATCAATAAAGATGTCACCAGGCGTGTAGATTTTTTGAAAGATATAAATAGAGCCTGCGACTGTTTATCGATGTTATAAATATGGAGCAACAATAATAGATATATTAGTTACAATAATTAACAGGCGATTAAAATAAACACTATGAAACTATAATGAGCTTAATATAAAATAAGCATTACAGAAGCATTGGTAGAATTGCCATTATCGGTCCTAGTTGTCAACTTCATATCATAACGGATAATGCCTGTGGTAATAGCACCCAAATGTGTTGGGGATATCCCATCTATCAGACAACATCCAAACGCTGATGTTAAGCTAGTCAGCTATCATGGAAAACCAATTAAAGGTACGGGACTGACTGCTTACACCTATAACATCTCAACTCCTACAGCCTTTGACTGTCTGCAGCCTTAGAGTTCTTAAGGTAGAAATGAAACCACCCCTAAGATGTCTACTATGTGAAACTCCCAACCTCCACCCTTACGAAAAGATATTAAATGGAACTAAATGATCTTAAAAAGAACTGGAAACCCAACCTTCTCTCTTTCCCTTGAAGATTTACTCAAGTATAACACGGGAAAACCGAGACAGGCTAAACAACTTAAACATCATCTTTCCGTCCCTATGTCCTGAATAAAGTTATATTTTCAAAGTTAGCTACTTATATACCTAAGTAACTAATGTAAAGTATTTTCCATAATCGAAAGTTTACTTTTAAAAAATATTTTTGTATTTATTATTAAAAAAAGGTTTAAAGAATTTATTTAATTGCCAGTCTTTATATCCATTATTTTTCAGTTTATTTATGAATGATAAAACATTATCCATAAAAGAATGACTATTGTTACAGACTATTTAAAAACCTTTTTAACCGAGATATAATAATACCTTTTAACATTATACATGGAATAACACTATTGGGGATGGGTATAAATTAAATTCCCTTCTTTTAATGAAAATACTCAACCTCATTGTACCTTCTACAAATTAATGTCTAAATCTAAATAATTAGCATGAACATCATTACTATTGTTTTTTTCTGTTACAAGTTCTTTCGGATATATTACGTTTGGTGTAAAAAATTGAAGTTATTTATGGAGATCATATCATCTATGTAACGGAAGGTGTAGATGTAGAAATTAAGATTTAATACTTGTTTCAGAAATGAGTTTTCATAAAATAACAAATACAAATTGGCCATATATTAAGAGAAGTTCTCTCCCGTAGGAATACCCACTGTTTGTTTATATACTTGTTCATTGAAAGTAATATAACTATTATAAACACAGAAGTGATGTATATTTATACATTGGGCTTTAGTAAATTTAAATTTGGGAGTGCTTATTTCTGTATTTACAAAATTATCGAACAAGTCATTGAATACTCTGACTAAATCCTTCAGATCTATTTTAGTATATAGTGCAGTGCTATATAGAGAGAGTTGACTGTTATTGAATAATTTGAATTATTTAAACATTCCAAGACTGAATGTTATTTTTAATAATCCAAAAATAATTATTCGGATTATTTCATAACAGTTTTTTTATTATTTAAATAAGACATCTAGAATATAATTGAGTACAATAGAAACAGATTTAGTAACTTTATTTAAAGAATTTGTAATGAATCTGAACTTAACGGGGATTGTTATGCAATTTTGGAATTGCATATAAAAATGGTAAGTTAGAACAAGAATAATTTGTATGTATATTACATTTTTAATGGCTTTATTTAAATTAGTAATAATAGTATTTTTTCTTTAAAGTACTTTTTGTAAATGTACTTGTAGTATTAATTTCATTAATTAAAATTTGTGCGTATAATTTTTGACACACAAAGCTAAAATTACATCCTGTTTTATCAATCGGGCTAATAATAAATTGTTCTTAAACTTGTTTATTATATTTTTAAAGACATTGAAAGAAATATCTATTTTATATTGAGATAAATTTAAAATTATTAATTGATTTTTTTATGGAAGTAATAAAATATAATTTCTATTCAAAAAAGAAACATTAAGAATATTACAATTTTTTTACTTATTTTAAAAATATAATTATCAATATTTTTTCCAAATCTTTTGAAATTTCACATTTTGTATCTTTTTTTTAAAATTCTAAATTTCGTGCCTTTCTCCAATATTGATCTTAATTCCTTGTTCTTGATAATCTGTAAATTACCTGTAACAATATGATTATGAAAAAAGTCCTTGAAAAACGCTATTACTACAGTTACAAGGCAATTTGCCGACTTCTGTTGGATTAAATTCTTCAGATAATTTTTGGTAGTTAAAGTGAAGAGGTCCTATAGGTTTATTATATTTAAGACTAACTATAGGTAGAAGTGATTTTAATGGAAAAATATTTTCTTGAACACTTTTATGGATTCGGTAAGGTAGAGAGGAGGTTGGTTACATAAGATCTATTAAAGATGGGTTTGCAGTTCTTTTTTAAGATCATGTAGTTCCACTTAATATCTTTTTGTAAGGGTGGGAGTTTCACATAGTAGAAATTTTAGGATGTTTTTTATTTCTACTTTAAGAACTCTAAGGGTAACTGCCTTCCCTCAACTGGCTGCAGGCAGTGAAAGGCTGTAGGAGTTGAGACGTTGTGGATGTAAGCACTCAGTTCCGTACCCTTAATTGATTTCCATGATAGCTGACTAGTTTAACATCAGCGTTTGGATTTTGTCCGATAGATGGGATATCCCCCAACGCGCTTGGGTGCTATTACCACAGGCATTATCCGTTATGACATCAAGTTGACAACTAGGACCGACAGTGGCAATTCTATCAATGCTTACGTAATGCTTATTTGAAATGCTTATGAACAAAAACAAGCCCAAAAAAGTAAAAAAAAAAGAAGCTGCACAAATCAAAAGGACCCCAGGGTACAGGCTATAATGTGGGATATAAAATGTGCCCTGGATTTTGGAGGTGACTGCGAAAGTAGAACCCACATTGCGGTGGTGATACACCGTCTATCAGTTTTAACCTCCGTTCGCTAGTCTCACATGAAGAAATTCAAAAAATAAACAAAATTAGAAATTAGGAGAGCGAGATGTGGGTTCTCTAGCCCACAACGTCCCACATCTTTATCACCCTTCACTGCCAGCAGACAGTTGTGGGAAGGTGACTGCTCTACAAAGTAAAATAAAAAAATCTAGAAATAAAAAGTAAGGTACAACCACTTTGGGGTAAGTAAGATAAATTTACCTCCTAAGGTTGGCATTCCAGCCCCATCGTAGTAGTAAAGCACTAATTAGTAGCACAGTAGACAAATTATACATGTATAACATCACAAACAAGTTATCTAAACTAACTAGTATAACTCCCAAACACCACCAGTTAAGTTATCTAAACTAACTAGTATAACTCCCAAACACCACCAGTTAAGTCCACTGTAACTACCAATTTTTAGACTCTACACAAGCCTTTGTATGCGATGAGGTGTTCATCCGCATACAAGTAGTGCCAAGTTGTTTAAATGATCTTATTAAAACAAAAATACTAATTGGAAACTATCAGCAAAATCTCCTTAATGTTTACTTCTTTATATTTCTTTAATATGTTCTTATATTTATCACAGAATATTTTAATAATTTTATTCAAAGTTTCTTTATTAAATCCATTGAATATTAATTTCTGCATTAATATTTCAACATTAATAAAGAAATACTGTAATTTATTACAGATTTTACAAAATCTGAATAATTGCGATGTTGTAATACTTATAACAGAAGAGTATGGCACATTACTATTAAAATAGGGTAAGTTAATATATGGCTTTTTTTTTTACTTTTGTTTGGGCTTGTTTTTGTTCATTTGGATGTTATTTATCACAGGTTTGGATTTGCTGGTTTTATCGCAGTCCTTCCTTCTGATTTTGTATTGCTTGACTGTTTGAGTATTGATTTTCTATATGTATATATATAGAGAGAAAGCAAACCAAACTATTAAAAGTGAAACTCAAAAACTATTACAACAAAATGTACAATCATGTAGCAAAAGAAGTTAAAAATAAATAAATCCACCATCGGACCAATATTATTTTCGTATATCGTATCCAACCCTCTATGTATGTATATTTAATATCCGTAACATACACATATAGCTTACGAAGTAATTGATTCATCTCCATACTTCCTAGCTTTAATCATTCAAAACCCCATTTTTTGCAGGTCATACAATAGCTGGAGGTATGGTAGATCACTTTACAATACTCAATACTCCAGACATAGTGCAGATTATAATTATCGAAAGTTCCATGATACTCAAAATCCAGCTCAGAAATTACTACGAAACCCACCTTCTAAACATAGGATCTTGTGGATGAAGTGTTGTTCACAACAGTTTTAAAACTGTAGCCTCAGCACCTAATTGGAAGTTGTCATCACATTTTCTTGTGTTATCTATTCAAAGACTTTTCTGCTTGACTAGACTATTTTGTCAAGATTATAATTTACCACAAGTTTGTTAATCACAGACATCTAGGAAATGTCCCTGTGTGTATGAAAGAACAACTCGGGTTTTGGACAATCTTATGAATTATATCAAAGCTGTGAAGTTCAATGACATTTCAAAACCTCAAAACGAGTCTTATGAAATAATATGTTAGGTTGTGGAGGACAGTTTATCAAACGTAAGTTGCTCTTCATCAAGTGTATTGCTGGGTAGTTTCAGCCGTTCCTGGCCCTGTGTCAAACAGACTAGCCAATGGTTTCCTTTTTACGTGATGATCTGTGATAAAGTATTTGATGAAATGACTCATTAAGAAAAAAGTCTTCTTGAAAGCTAACTCTCTTGACAAGCTTATTTGAATCGTTGTCTCTGATAGCAAGAACCAGTAAATATACAACCAAATTAACATTGGCTTCTCAGCTAAGAAATCGTTAAAGGATGTAAAGTCAAAAAGCTATAGAGAACCACGCATTTCAAAATGGAATGCAAAGATTTCTTAGTAAAACTACTGCCGAAAGTCGTTACAGAATGCTTATTATCCTACTCCTTGTCGTCTTTAAACCCCTTTATCGTGGTTTTGAGTGCTGGCACTTGCAGAAATAATTTCAAGAAGGTACTAACAACTCTACTTAATTGTAGTAGAGTTATGGAACAGGACTGTGATGTCACCAGTTATACAGCTTCACAAAAAACATCCAGATCGTTGGATTTGAAGAGTTTAAAACTTTAATTATAAAAATAAAAAAAAGTAGATGTATTATTTGACCTTCTGTCACTGTATACTGTACAACTCTTACTGGTTCTATCTTCTGGGCGGAAAGAGTTTTTCTTTTCTATGAACAAGGAAGCTGAAGTGAGAACGTGACCCAAAGATTAGTTTGTGACTCTGTCATCAGTATAGGAGGTATACGCAATGTAACTGTCTCTGAAGGGAAAATATGCTAGATACTGATATTGAATCACTGTACAAATCTTCAGACAAGTTGGCTGAAGAACCTGAGGGAACTGAACTGACGACGTGAGTCTTCTTACCCAATTTAATTATTTCTGGAGAAATCTACTGAAACGGACACTATTACAGAAGTAACTAGGTGCTAAGCTGTCTGAGAATAAGAACAATTAATAATTAATGTAATTTTGTATGAGGCTCTTGTATATTTAAAAAGCTGTATATTGTTTAACAATGACAGGTGGCCTCAAACTGTTGATTTAATCTTGTTACCAGGGCCGGCCCTTGGGGCGGGCGATGTATACCCCGCACAAGTCGCCAAAACCAATATTAGTAGTTCTTGTCAATTTTACAGGGGAAGAGGCGCCGAATGCAAAGTTCGCAGGGCTATAAGTTTACCAAGGGTCGGCTATGCTTGTTTAGTGAACATCGTACCACGCATTGGTCTATTGAATACAACTTTTTATCATTTTTACACTAGCTCTGATGGAGAGTGATTATAATGTTACGGTGAGCATGAGCTTAAATTTGCTTGAAAATATGGTATTGTGTCCTTAAAAAGTCCTTCAGTTTTCTTTATCTCTTTATTTACGAGAGTGGAATATTTCTGTGAGTTAAGACTTGTACAATAGCTACTTCTGGATGATTTAGCAATATAATGTTTCTGTAGGTGAGGTCAAATGTTTGAATTATTCCGTTTTTTTTTCTCTCTCTCTCTTTTTAGCAGCACAGTCTGGGCACTGGGCAAGTAGATCAGGCGGCGCCTGACCGAGAAAGTTGGTTTTCTTGGAGTATTACCGTTTCCCCACACCAAAATTCTCTGGGCATTGGATTGATTGATCCCAGCCCCCCTGAAATGAGCCTTCTGTCTATCATTCTATTCTACTCATTGTATACCTCTCTTTTCCCACCCTTATTTCAATCTATTGTCCTGTCTCACCTACCTTCAATTAAGACCATAAGACTGGGGATTATTATTATCATTACTATCATTATTATTACTATTTTTTCCTCACTCAATTACCTTTTTTTCCCCTCATCCCTTCTATATATCTGCTTACTTGGAACTGATAGACTCAAGGCTTACGACTCCGCACGCCACCACTGAACATCAATACGAGCGTTTCTCGGCCTCTTTCACGGCTATCCCATAATATGCTAACCGCTCTAGTCGTCAAATAAAAAGGAATAAACTAAGTATTTAGTTAATTCTCCTCTGCCGCTTCACTCAACATTTCCACTGTTGCTCCTGAACTGGCATGATTAATTAATCTTAACAACCAAAAGCGAGATGAAACGAAATAAATATTTCCGAACCTCCCCAGTTGTACTTTCCAAAGTTCGAAATGATTTTAATACCGAAACAACTGCTACGATTTTGATTTGATTTTGGAAAACGCGTACAGTAAATACTTCTAAGTAATTCAGCAGTCTATTACAGAAAAGTAAATGAGTATACTAGTTGTTTCTGTGAGTGAGTTAAAACGTGTCTAGTAACTACTTCTGGGCAATTCAGCAGTGTATTACTTCTGTCAGTAAGGTAAAATATGTATACTAGTTGTTTCTGTAAGTCAGTTAAAACGTGTCTTGTAACTATTTCTGGGTAATTCAGCAGTGTATTACTTCTGTCAGTAAGGTAAGATATGCATGCTAGTTGTTTCTGTAAGTCAGTTAAAACGTGTCTAGTAACTATTTCTGGGTAATTCAGCAGTGTATTACTTCTGTCAGTAAGGTAAAACACGTTTTAACTCACTTACAGAAACAACTAGTATACACATCCTAGTAACTACTTCTGGGCAATTCAGCAGTGTATTACTTCTGTCAGTAAGGTAAAATATGTATACTAGTTGTTTCTGTAAGTGAGTTAAAACGTGTCTAGTAACTATTTCTTGGTAATTCAGCAGTGTATTACTTCTGTCAGTAAGGTAAGATGTGTATACTAGTTGTTTCTGTAAGTGAGTTAAAACGTGTCTAGTAACTACTTCTGGGTAATTCAGCAGTGTATTACTTTTGTCAGTAAGGTAAAATATGTATACTAGTTGTTTCTGTAAGTGATTTAAAACGTGTCTAATAACTATTTCTGGGTAATTCAGCAGTGTATTACTTCTGTCAGTAAGGTAAGATGTGTATACTAGTTGTTTCTGTAAGTGAGCTAAGACGTTTAGGATAGCTGTTTTTATAAGTGAGGTAAGTAATTTATAGTTATTCCTTCTGAAATCAAGGTAGCGGTGTATGATACTTGTTGTAAATAAGGCAATACGTGGATATTAATTTATTCTCTAAACGAGGTAAGACGTGCATAGTAAATACTCCTGTATATTAGATATTCTTCCGCAGGGTCCCCGAAAGTGTTCTGTCTCAAGAGTATATAACACCAAACTTAAAAGTAACAAATATTTCTATTTCTTGCTTTTGAAGTTCATATGTCATGCTGTGCTGTAGACTACAGAATGCATAATTCTTCTCGTGATTCATGGCATGACGTCACGACAGTTTAGATTGCAACGTCAATCGTCCCTTATATTACGTCATTTTAATGTCTACTGACTGACTGACAGAGAACGACAACACGGTACTGTACGTTGGTCCGAGTGGTTAAATAAAATTATATTAGGAAGCAAGTAAGGTAATATGTGTATACTACAGTAGTTACTTCTAAAAGTGAAGTGAGACATATATGGTCATTTCTTCTGTAAACGAGGTAGGATATATATGGTAGTTGCTACTGAAAATGAGGTGTGACTTTTATATTAATTTCTTAAGTAACGTAAGCCGGGTGTGGTAGTTATTTTTGTAAGTGGGGTAGTACGTGTTTACCAAAGTTAGGTAAGACGTTTACCATTTTTTTTTTCTGTACATGAGAGATGTATATATTAGTTTTTCTGTGAGGTAAGAAGCGTGTAATTTTTTTTTTATTTTTTTTTTGTTAGAGTGAGGTAAGACGTGTTTTGTAGTTTCTTTTGTGAGTGATGTAATGTGTATAATAGTTGTTTCTGCAACTTAAGTAGCGTATATAATATTTGCTTCTGTGATTAACATGTATACTAGTTGTTTCTTATGCGAGGTAAGGCGTTTATATTAGTTTCTTCTAGGTAGTTCAGACATGTAGTACATCTGTAAGTAAGACGTGTATACTAGTTGCTTCTGTAAGTGAAGTAAGAAGTGTACAGTAGATACTTCTTGAACATTCCAATTAATTCTCCTTATAATTACAACGAAAGTACAACATAATATAATAAGACTATAAATAAAGTGTCATGCAAGTGCAAATGTAGTTATTTACAATATTTGTGTGCAGCTATAAAACATGATTGTTCCTTCGCATTCATAATCAGATGTTCTTTCTGGTTTTCCCAGGATCTTCAGCTAGCGTAGTGTTGTCTTCCGAACACATGATTATCATCCTAGTTGTTTTTTTCGCTCTGGTTTTCGGCATGTGCCTATCAATCTCTATTTCTTGCTATAATAAGATCAAGGAGAGAAAGGAAGTGGAACGAGAATATCGTCAGCGTCGATCAAAATACGTATCAATGGAGAAAGATCTGGATGAAAAGGTCAGTAGTTTAGATAAAAATTTAGGAATATTAATGACGACCCAAAATACCAGGATTCCGGTTGGATCTCAGAAGAACAACCATAAAGAAACCCTTGAAGAAGAAGGAGATGGATGCCATGTACCGGAAATTTATTTTAGTGTATTCGACAAGCATCCTAATGGTGGTTCTTCAGTGAACAGACTGGAAGATCACAGTCCGGGATCTACGCCCGATAGCCAGGTAGCAATTACCGTTTTACCTGATGGTAGCCAACATTATCCCTTCTGCAGTTACCACAGAGTTAGTGAAAGTCCTCCCCTCCCTTCTCCTCCACCGCCCCCACTGCCCCATCACCTGCGTAAAAACAGAGAAGAAACCGATTCCGCAAGCTGCCTTGTTTTTGTTGACAGTAAGTGTCCGAAGCACAACAGACCAGTCGCCCTTCGCACGCATCAATTGGAAGACCTTGAAGTGCCTTCCTTTCCACAGGAGATGGTCACAGAAGCAGTGGTTGAACTGTATCCGAACAGTCCAGGGAGATGTCGCTATAAGTATGACCACCCAACCTGAATTTTTACTCGGACAAGCTGCCAAGTGTCGCGAATAGCATACAAGTAAAGAGGAGTTAGAATAAACGCACGTTAAGTGTTGGGTATATAGTGAAACAATGCTATAGGAAAGATCTTCTTCAGATGACTTCGAATCAAATTTTGTCCTGACCTTTCTATGAAAACCCTGGAACACTTCTACTTAGTGATGACTTATAGATATGTAACCAAAGTATCATGTTGTGGTCCTGGACGAATTATCATCAATTAATTTATATGAACAGGGTTGAAGCAGTGACTTACTTTTAGCTGAACAAATTAGTAGAACGTGTTATGTGATTCTTACAATTTCCTGCCACGTACAAGTAAGAATAACTCTTTCGTGTTGCTCAAGTAGCATGTTAACTTTGGACGTATATCCCCCCACCTCACCCACACACACAAAAAAAAAATTCAGTACTGCTCAACATCCTTCATTTACAACACCAGTTATAATTGTTCAGTGTTCTTTCCTTCTTATCACCAGCTATAGTGCTTTGCCTACTTCAAGAATTGTCCACTAGATGGATTAAAATATTAAAACTCTTAACAAGAAAAAAAATAGAAAATTACAAGTTTCCAGAACATAATGTGTTATAAACATTTTCGACAAAATTTATATTATATATATATATAGTCTAAATCTCATTTATATTTAATGTTAAACACTAATGTGGTAATTTGTTTGTTTGTTTGTTTTTTTATTATCAATGCGCTCATTCGCTTGTTAAAGAGTTATACGTCAGGACGATGCCTTGAGGCAGATACTTCTCATATTAAATGTTGGTGCTATTTAATCACTTGATGTCAGTACTCGTGTGTCTAACTTAAGTGTGTTAATTTTGCAGTGCTTTTAAAATGTTGTTCCATGTTTCAGAGATTTTACGTATTGTATTGATTATCATTTGGTTTGAGTATAATAACATTTCTAAAAACAAATCACATTCAAAATATGTCTTATCGTGACCTTTCATTCCTTTTATAGCAAAGGTTATTAACGCCTTTGCCGAAAGGATATAGAAAGTTATAAACTTTTTCTCGTTTATTACTAAAACACTAAGTAGTATAGGAGTCTAATGACAACTTTCTTTAAAAAAAAGTGTCCTAAAATAATAAATATACTAGAATTTTTCTCTACGTAAAGTTATGAAATAACAATTATCATTCGGCAGAAAAGAAAAGTTTACGTTGCAAGTAGAATTATGAAAAAGAATTATCATTCGGCACAAAAAAAGGTTTACGTTGCAAGTAGAATTATGAAATAAGAATTATCATTCGGCACAAAAAAAGTTTACGTTGCAAGTAGAATGACATGATTATTTTTTGTTAAGGCTTCATTTTTGTGAAAAACGCTATATTTGAGACAGCTAATCCGAAATGGATGAGAATTATACATTTTCGAAGTCAAGAGGACATATTTAGCTTGCAACAATACGTGTTTTAGAGATGAAAATTTATAAAACGTGGGAAACAGGTAATATTTGAATACAGTTAGATAACGTAGAATATTTATCACAAAGGTAAAGGCTCTACATAATAATTTTTTGTGAAAAAAGTATCGTGAAATTGAATGTTAAAGAGAAAAACTACCTGTATAAAAACATATCACATTATTAAATATTGCTGAGAAAATCTGATCGTGAAGATAAATATGGATGACACTAATCGTCTATAAACGTTTAGATGACGAAGGTTAGAGGCTTAGATTAAGGAAATTTTAATGTAATAACTTTCAGGAATAAAGATTGTGGAGGGTCAGATTTGTCCAGTATGATATGTGACGATAAAGACTCTTAAATAATAGTTTTCATGGGTCGTTGACAGTGATGATAAGAAAAAGTTTAAAATACTTTTAAAATGAAAATATGGCAACATAACACTAAGAATGTATACACTCGTACAGCTCACTTTGGATTTATTTATTTATGAAAAAATAAATATATATTTGTAAGTTACAAAACTTTACAATCATGCTTTACATATGTACTTAAAAGTTCATTAAGTGTTTCGTTTAAAATATGTTCCGTTCCTTCAAAAATACACGTTCTCTAATAAATTTCTTACATGCGATATGGCCCAGCATGGCCAGGTGATTAGGGCGCTCGACTCGCAATCTGAGGGTCGTAGTTTCGAATCCCCGTCACACCAAACATGCTCGCCCTTTTAGCCGTGGGGGCGTTATAATGTGACGGTCCATCCCACTATTTGTTGTTAAAAGAGTAGCCCAAGAGTTGGCGGTGGGTGGTGATGACTAGCCGCCTTCTCTCTAGTCTTACACTGCTAAATTAGGGACGGCTAGCGCAGATAGCCCTCGTGTATCTTTGCGCGAAAATTCAAAACAATACATGCGATATTAATTAAGCTCGATAAGATGATTAAGTTCTTTTTTTTTAGATTTATTGATGTATTGTTTGCGTTATTTATTTGTAATATAATTAACAAGCAGAGATTCAATATCCTGGACATCTGCAAACTTTAGAGGAATTTCTTTCAAGATGAAACTTTTCAATAATGGGAAAAGAAGTTCGGTTAATTCGCATTCCGTTTCAGATATAACAAGTAAGAGTTGTGTTACCGAAACAGAAAAGAAAAGAGAGAGAGGAAATATTGTGGAAATTAATCATTCACAAGCCATTTACTTGTCTTACCAGTTTTGACAGATGACGTCATCAACGTAAAGAACCATTATTTAGCTTTCCCAAACAGAAGACTGGGCATCCATTTATAAGAAAATATTATACTATAACTTTATGGTGGGAAGCAGTGCTGTAAACAAAAACATTTGTCAGGCAGTGGGGGTAACTGGTATCTTTGTAATCTAAGAAAAGAGCTAAAAAATAGTTCTATCAAATTTCGAAGGGAGGGTGGGGCCACGGCTCAGCAGCAGCATTCCCTTACGTCTGTGGTAGCAGGTATAACATATAATAATGTAAACTGTTAAAAATTAATTTCAGGTATTTGTTTGTTTGTCATAGAGCAAAGCCACATTAGGCTAGCTGCTTTGTCTACCACGGGGGAATCGAACCCCAGATTTTAGCGTTGTAAGTCCGTAAATTTACCACTGTTCCTTCCGGACAAAAAATAGTTATTTTTCAATAATAGTTTTTGTTTTGTTTTTTAGTTGTTATACACAAAGCTATTTATGTCCTTCTCACCACGGGTATCGAAACCTGATTTTTAGCGATGTAAACCTGCAGACTTACCGCTGAGCCACTGGGGTGCTTCAGATATCCATCGTCTCGTCGAGAAATCCCCTTACCGTAGTCCTCGAAAAAATTCAAACGTAAAAGTCTAGGAAAAGATGTAAAGTTTCTTTATTACGAGAAGATAAGAGTTAAATACTAACTCTAGTAAAGTAGTAAGCAAAAAAGTTGTAAAATCCATTAAAGCAAGGCGCGGGATGGCCCTGTTGTAGAATTGTGGATTTCGGAGCTGGAGAGCTGGTTTCGAATCCGTATGATATCACAAAATATTCTGCACACTTTAAACTGTTTAAAGAGTGACAGTTAATTCCTTAGTATGGATGATAGGGTGTTGTTGGCTGGCTGCCTCCCCTCTGGTCAGTAGCTCAAAATAAGAGACGGCAACAGATAGCCTTATTAGTTTCGCCATACATACAAATGCATTAAAATCTAATACTCTCCTGTGTGTTATTCAGTAACAACATAGTATACGTAGTGAAATTTATTTACTTGTGAGAAATGTTCAGTAGAAATGAGCAACATCATGTCATAGCTTTATTGGCCTAACTGTTTACATCAGATACCGCTTTTCTAAGGGCGGCGCTGTATAAACAGCATGGTTTGTTTGTTTCGGATATTCGCGCAAAGCTGCACGAGGACTATGCGCACAGCCGTAGCTAATTTTAAATTGATAGCTTAGGGAGAAGGCAGCTAGTCAATAGCATCCACCGCTAACTCTTGGGATAATCTAATCGAATATTGGGATATGACTGTCACTCTTGTAACATACTGACGCGCGGCCTCAAAATGACCAGCGAAATGTTTTTTTTTGTTTTTTTTGCAACAACGAGATGCGAACTATAATTCCATATCTACGGTCCGGTTCGTTAACCAGTAGGCTACACCCAGCCTTAAGCAGAAAATAGGTAGTCTACCAATAGATATCATAGATTTTATCACAATAAGCACGATGTGCCAAAGCTGAACAAGTATTTTGGCTAATCTTAACGCTCACTTGGGTCCATCATGTCGAATTTTTGGATACTTGAACTTTTCACCGTTAATACAAGGAATGCAAGAAATACCACCATTTTATCTTGAAGATAACATAAAATATTTTAGTCTTAATGCGTGTACGGGCGAGTTGGAAAATAGCTTTACGAAAAATACGACTAATAGTTCTTTCTGAAAGCCTTTCACAGAAGGTAAGACAAATCTGAGGAATATTTAAGTTACTTTGACACGAAAAAATCATTTTATTTGTTTATAAATGTTTATATGTGTTTACAAATGGCGGGGCATGTGCATTACTAAACATTTTCTTCCAAACTTCTACTAATTCTTGGTCTATTGTTGTTGTTTCTGTAAGAAGAATATAGCGTAAAAGCCCTTTTTTATTCCTGTAGTTTTTACTACAGAAACCTTGGGGATGATGGAATACAAGTTATAGGTTTTTACCGGAATGCATATGGTTTTGGTAAACAACCTTTTTAAAACAAACATTTTTAGTACTAGGAAAGGTGATGTTTCAAAGTTTTTTTTTCGGTTAAAAACAATATTTGGGTAAATATCATTCAAGTGAAAAACAAACATTTTTAGTACTAGGAAAGGTGAGGTTTCAAAGTTTCTTTTTCGGTTAGAAACAATATGGATTAATATAATTCGGGTGAAAATGAAATATCTGTAAGTTGTTTTCTGGAAACACTAAAAGAATGTCATCAATTTACATCGTTTTCATATTTAAGATAACTGTGTATAACTTTTAATAATGAGTAACTGTTTAAGATGTTCCATGACTAAATTAGCTACTGCAGCTGAAACCAGTGAACTCATAGAAGTTCCAGCAATTTGTTGATAGAATATCTCATTCAAAGACAAAGTTAGTAATACGCAGAAATATTCAGAAAGGTCAAAACACTTTAAATAATTGTATTCTGTCTAAATCACAAGTCTGGATTTAGTAACTTCATAAGGTAAATCAGTAGGAATACAAGTCAACAATGATATCACTTCAAATAATATAATTTCTTCTAACATAATACATTTCTTTATTATAAAGGAACTAAACTCTCCAGTACTATGAACACCATATTCTGCCTTATTAGTTAATTAAAGGCAGAAGGATATTGTCAAGTAAAATAAGGTCTGCAAACAATTTAGACGATGAACTACAAATAATTCCTGAAAGCTTCATTCAAAAGGATAACTATAGGGAAGAAGTTCTTAAAAAATAATCGACTCATTAGAAAAAACAAAACAAAAACTTCAAAGAGACAAAAAATACGAATCGTAAATATGAAAGCATCTTCAACCGTAATTACCTATGTCGAACACATCAGCCTAACTGGAGTATGAAAAAATATAACATCGACATAAATACCATAATTATACAAAATACAAGTATTAAATTCAAGCACCTAATTACAACAATTACTTCACTGAAAATGTATATAAATGGAATCATCTACAAAGCCAAATGCAATTCCTATAAACACTTTTATATCGGAGAAAACATAAGATAAACGAACTTCAGACTTAAAGGATTCTTACATATTTTTGAACATCTGAAAGAAACAAAATATATCATCACTGAAAACGATGTCGAAATCATTCGAAGAAAACCAGACATCAACAGAAGAAAAACTGCTCAAGCACTACTGAAAAAGTCATCAAAGCCGAAGCAATACTGTTTGTAACATCGTGATGGATATATTATTCTAGGTGATGTTATGTAACAAAAATCAACTGTTCTTAGATGCCTTACTCAAAATTTTATTGTATGGTGTGTAAAAACCGGTTTTGTATCATTTACAACAACGTTAAGCTCACAAATCAAACCATGATTCTCCTTTTATCAATACTGGTCATTTATAAATCAGTTAAATGATAAAAATGAATAAAAATAAATCTAATTCCTAAACATAAGTTTCGGTTTAAAGTACCAAAATGTACTTCCTTTTTTATATATAAAATTCATAAGCTGAAATGAAATATAACGATTTTACAACAGTTTTTTGTGCCTTATTTTTATTTATACGTAAACTGGTTCCGCATATTTTAAGAAGCTCTTTTGTTTAGAGCACATAATGATTTTTGTCTTCGCAACTGAGAAATTATTACTAATTATGAGGAGTCAAATGTTCTTGTACAGAAACTGCTAATATAGTATCACCAGATCTTATTGGAAGAAAGACAGACTAAAACTGCTTTATATTGGACGGTGCTACATAAAACCTAGGTATAAAACCTCCCTCCTTTACAGGCTTTTATATTGCAGAAAAAGTGCCGAAATTTAGGAGTTATTTACGCCTATGTTAGCGAATGACTTAAACTAAAATGGGAACGAGCAATGAAAAGAGGAAGTATTATAGGAGAAAAGGTGGAATTGAACTCGTGTAACTCAAGAAATTCTGAGAAATCAAGCATGACTGACCCACCGACACTTGGCTTTTACGATTATGATAATTCGTTTGGAAGAGCCTACCATTTTTATGATTGAGAATAGGTCAAATTATATACGATAGAGTATCACGTTTCTCTGTTCGAATACAAAAGCACATTGAAATTAAGATATAACTAGATATACTGTGTGTAACATCGTTATAAATATAATATTCTAGGTGATGTTATGTAACAAAAATCAACAAGATGCCTTACTCGAAACCATATTGTCTGTTGTGTGAAAAACGTTTTTTTTATCATTTACATCTATTCTAAACTCACAAATAAACCCATGGATCTCATTTTATCAGTATTAGGCACTTATAAATCAGTTAAATGATATACATGAATAAAAATAAACCTAATGCCTAAACATAAGTTCCAGTTTAAAGTACTAAAGTGACTTAGAATTATACTGAGTTCAATATTATAAACAGCTGTTATAAATACTACAGAGTACTCTAGCTAGATAACGACTGTACAATACAAAACTCAAGCAGTGAGTTAGGCGTTGATGATGTTTCCTTAGAGAAAAGCTACATAATGGGTTATCTGCCTCTGACTAGTAGGAATCGAACCTTGGATTTAGTATTTTGATCAGTTCAGATATAATCACAGTAATTTACTGACTGAGGCTTCTATTTTTGTCTCAGAAATAACTTATACTTTAACTCAAAGATCAAAGTAAACATTTGATCTTCTCTTTCGGCCTGTGATATTGCGAAATTTTCTTCTGTGATTTATTGTAACATACTTTAATTCACTATAGTCTATTACTTTTGGAAGTGTTCATAAAGTGTTATTTTATGTATCTGAATATTGAGTAAGTATAAATTTCAACAATATTGAACATAAAATGCTAAATTTTTAGTTCTAGAAATACTTGTACGTCGAGACAAGCATATATACAAATATATAACATATCTAAATGTAAAGTTAATTATGACAGAGACATAAAGAAGAAAACATAAATACAAATTAACTACCAAACTATTTTTGACTAGATTAATAGTTATAAAACCTCAAAGATAATATAGTATCATCAGATCGTATTGGAAGAAAAACGGACTAAAGCTGCTTTATATTGAAAGAAAATTTCACTAAACTTGCTTTGCAGTGGCAAAAAAAAAAAGATTCAGTAAAGCTACTAATATATATATATTGGAAAAAAAGATTCATTAAGATCATACTAGGCAAACGGTTTACTAAATCTATCAAGTATTTGACAAAAGGTTCCCTAAAGCTGTAGCTTTACTGAACTGACAGGAGTTATTGACCTGGCCCTTTTGCCCAATGTGAGCATAAGGTGTTGTTCTGGTTAAAATTCCGATTTTCTGAAATGTACCAAAATATCTCGGGGATGACCTTTTAACTTTCATATCTCTGATCATCATATTTGTTTTCTAAAATTAGGCCTACCGTTTTTAACAATATTAAAGAAGCTTAATAAAAAAGTAATAATTTTTCTCTGCACAACCTGTATAGTTTGTTTCATTTTTTTATTTTTTGTGACCAGTGACACAATAACTGAAGACTTTACCCATCATGCAGTTTTTTTTGTGCTTTCTTTTTAATTTTACGTAAACTGGTTCCGCATATTTTAAGAAGCTCTTTTGTTTAGAGCACATAATGATTTTTTTCTTCGCAACTGAGAAATTATTACTAATTATGAGGAGCCAAATGTTCTTGTACAGCAGCTGCTAAATCCAAAATTTTATTTTGTCTTTAAAAAAATTAGTTTACAATATATTTTCCCAAGTCCTTTTTCTGACTTTCTTATCACTGATAACAATAGATATGATTAAACAATTCTTTAATTATCTAAGTTTTAACTTTTTACGAATATTCACTTTGTACTGGACGAAAGTTCACTAAAGCTACTATATATATATACTTGACGAAAGGTTCACTAAAGTTGCTTCATATTGAACGAAAGTTCACTAAAGTTACTATACATATATATACAGTATATATTTGGCGAAAGGTTCACTGAAGTTGCTTCATATTGATCTACTTAGGTTACAGCAGCTATTTCCTTTTTTTTTTTTTCACTTGCCAGGAATTTGAACTCTCGTATGTTTTGGGTTTTTCCTACACCTTGCGCAACCTGAACGGCATATGAGATAATAAGTTAAATCAAAAGTTCCTAAGGCTCAAGCAAAGCCATCTCTAATTTTGAATTACTGATACGATGAGGGAATAACTAGTTATCGGCACCAGCCGCTTACGCGGCTATATTTAACAAAATAGCGTGGTGAGATTGACTGTCACATTTATAATGAACCCACAACTCATAATCATTCACATTTTGAAACATGCTTTATAAATTCGCTTGTATCTTGTGAATCTAATTTATATGATAGCACACAGTGAATAAAATCAAACTTAACATGTGGAATTTTCTTTTTCCGAAAGTGTCACGTGATTAGTCAGTTTTACATTTGCTTCGATGTTGTAACAATGCTGCAATTGGTAAAGCAAACGACAATATTTAAGCTACCAGCCATAAGAACTAATATGTTTCAATGTAAAATATATAATTGAAAACTTTCAGCATTATACAAATTTGAATGTTTTTCTTTTCTTGTTAACTCTTGATTTTCGTCTAGACTGTGTTAGATAATGTTTGGAGCCTAAACACAGATTCAACTTTGATTTGAGGACGAAACAGGAAATGTTGGTGAAAATACAATCAAGTAGTTGTATATATTCTCCGTGAAACCACATCAATAATGTTGTTCCACATTCACTTATGTTGTTACAAATCAATTTTGTAAACTCGCATGTTAGAATAAGATGCAAATAACTTTACAAAATTCACAACTGCAGCTAGATGTAGCACTTAGCTTTTGTTTTGTTTTTCTTCATCTTCTGGTAGTATAAACCATATTACGAAACATGTTTTCTCGTACGGGAGAACCGCCGTTTTGAACCCTGAATGTATCTGACATCATTAGCCCAAAGTGGAAAATAAGCTTAATCTATCCAGACCAAGCTGTATCTCCTACATGGAACATATAACAGTTATGCGGATAACAATTTCTATCTTAATCTAACTCGGTTGACAAGAGCTCTTTGAACTCTAATGCCATACCTGTTTGACCTTTAACGGCACATTTCACTTCTGATATAAATGTTTAGCTAATCTTTACCTCTGATGTACATCCTGTTGACGGGATATTTTTCTCTCTTTGGTAGTCACATCCGACAAGACGATGGTCTTTAGTAGGCGCAGCCATATTGAATGACGTAATTCATAATTGCTCCTAATAACTTATAGATCATTTATCTCTTATTGATAAACATATATACCTTCTGGTCATAGAACAAGTCCAGACATGTTGCGTTCATCCATATTTATAATTAGTTGCTACGGAGTTATCAATCAGTTCCATTACTCTGAAATATGTCCAGATATGTTGGTTGGTCTCATTATTACTGGCGACGTAATTGTACAATCAGAATCATGATTTACTTACTTACCATTCCTCTGGAATACTTCCAGACAGCCCCCCAGTGGTACAGCGGTATGTCTGTGGAGTCACAACACTAGAAACCGTGTTTCGATACCCGTTGTGGGCAGAGCACAGATAGTCCATTGTGTAGCTTTGTGCTCAACTACAAACATACTTCCAGACATGCCTCACCATTAGTAACTATGGGGTCATAATGTTCTCGGGCAATTGAAGAAGCCCTAATATCAATCAGAATCATAAGTTAATTACTTACCTTAAATAATGTACAGGTATCTACATTTTATGGAACTGAATCATTGACTCCTCCATGATTATAGAACGTCAAGCAATCGTCCTTGAGTATGGTCATCCACCTTTAGTTTTCTTTAAAGTAACATTAAAAGCAGTGGTAGTTTGAATAGACGGTGATCACCAAAGTACAGAGAAAAAAAAAACGACTATACAATGGGGCTTTCACCCTTTCTAGAAAACCAGAGCTTAAATTTTATGAGGCCATAGTCCATGCCAAGGAATTCAGTTGTGGGTGCATTATAAATGTGACAGTCAATCTCACCACGCTATTTTGTTAAATATAGCCGTGTAAGCGGCTGGTGCCGATAACTAGTTATTCCCTCATCGTATCAGTAATTCAAAATTAGAGATGGCTTTGCTTGAGCCTTAGGAACTTTGATTTAACTTATTATCTCATGTGCCGTTCAGGGTGCGCAAGGTGGAGGAAAAAACCCAAAACATACGAGAGTTCAAATTCCTGGCAAGTGATAAAAAAAAAGGATGTCAAAGGAGCCCCAAAAAAAGAATAGACCTCTAGGAAAAAAATAAATATAAAGATGAGACTTGTTTAATATTGATACATGTGCTTTGCTATTCGAATCAGAATCCTCATATACATACGAAGACAGAGGAGAAGTTTCTCCACAAATTCAAAATTTAATTAAATTTTTTGGTTATAATGTTAGAAGTGTATTTTTTTCACATACTCTAGATTCACAAGCACTGAGCTAAGTTACTATTTATAAAACAATTTGCAATTTATGCAGAGCATAGTGTCTTGAAATGTGAAATTCAACTGAATGAGTTTCGAAATAATTAGTTGTTCAAAATAAAAAGTAGAATAATAATTATTTATGAATATTTCTGGTAAAAGTAACAGTTGTATTTTTTTTTAAATTACATTATTTTAAGATATATATTTAATACCAATTAAACTGTTTCACACAAATTTGAAGCTAGTAATTATATCACTATGCTCTATTTACCTCTTTAGAGTTAGTTTACAAATTAAATACATTTAAATTAGGCACTATTACCTTGCAAATATTGCGATGATTCGAGAAATGATACACGAATATCTGTTCCATATACAAAAGGAAACTGAACTAACCGAGGTTGTTAAATACCTCCATACTTGATCAGTGGCAGAAGGAGTATGTAATGCTCTTTCCGAAGAGAAGTATTTATGTAACAAAATTATTAAACGATTTAGTATGAAAAACATACAACAATTCTAAGGAAGTTTTCCTTGTTCTTCATAGAAACAGGAAAGATCACATACCAGAGCAATTAATATACTAATGGGCTCAAAATCCCTATCTCAAATGTTGCTAGTAGCAAGGCAAATATGGTTTTAGATTGTATGTACAGAAATATTGAATACAAGCCTTAAAAGGTTATAATATTATTGTATATGTCCTTGATTAAGCTACATTTGCAGTATTGTGTTCAATCTTAGGGTCCTTATCTTAGAGAGGGCATTGAATAGTGGAAAGGGGCTCAAAGGAGGTCTATTAAGGTGATACCTTGGTTCGAAAGCTTGTCATATGAAGACATATTCAGATCTCTGAAACTGTTTTCTCTTGAAAAAATAAAGTTATTTGGGATCTGATTGAGGTTGTTCATAGAATTGGTGTATCATCTTTTTTCATACTTAATAGGGAGAACGGTAGGACTAGGGGACATAACTATAAATTTTGTGAGAGTAGGAGTCATCTTCAGTTCAGACAGCCTTACTTTTGGTTTACTTTTCCAACAGGGTGGTTGGCCCTTGGAACTGGTTGCCTACAGATTTGTGAATGCAGTAAATTTCAAGGAGTCTAAGAGGAGGGTTTATAAATATATTAGTAATAGAGATTGGCTTTCATTATTTTATTTTAAAGCCTAGTTTATTGGATGGGATGGCCTATATGAAACAACAGGTTCCTTGTTGTCGTTAAATCATATGTATTAGTATAAGATGTTACATGAACTTATACTAACGTTTAAAGATGGTTCTTCTGACGGCATTTAAGTCACAACGTTCAGTATTATTGTGAATCGTGAGGAAAATTTGACCTAAGCAGAGTAAATTTCAGCAGAGAATTGTTGGATATTGCTAGCCCACTCCCAGAGATGGGCAAAATTGGTATTTATGTGAACACTTTGCATTCCCAGAAATTGTACTTGTGTTAAGACCAATAGAAACCTTGTTTTAGTTAGTTTTCACATAGCGGTTAGGATAAAGAAGTTAGTTTCAGCTTCTTGTTGTTTTACAGGAAGAATTACCAAGAATTCAAATTCCTGACGCTGTTCCAATGTCTGGAATAGGCTTAGCTGCTGGGCGAGGAATACCAGCTGCCCCAGCAACTGCTAGTTATAGAATGTTTTTTTTGTAACTTGTAATACTTTATATATTAATTTTTGTGTCCGTTAGGTAATCAATAAAATAAAAAGTGGGAGGAAGTAAACTATAATTGACAAAATAAGATGGATTTAATAGGGTTTTTTTTGTTTTTTTTTTCACTGGTATAACTTCATTGTAGTTTTGGAATAGATGTGAACTGCATATATTTCTTAAATCGTTTATTTTAAATGAGCAAACATAATTTAGAATCTAGATGTTTGCTGACCTATTCAAAGTACAAAACTACATTAAACTTGTAGAAACTATTTTATTTTATTATTTTGTGAATTGTGAAAGTATTTACTAAAATGAGATTGGACAATAGATCCAAATGACAAAAGTGCATTATTAAACCAATAACAGCAGTATTTATTTATGTAATCTCCAAGGCTTACAGCGTCCAGTCTGAGGAATAAGAGGTCCTTCTCAAGACAACATGACCCCACAGCAGCAATGTGCTTCTGTTTCTGCACTATCCCACCGATGTAGCCCATTATGGGTGGCCCACCTCCAGGAATATCCCCTGGAATGATGAGGGGAGGTAATGTAATTACATATGTTTCATAGAGTATAAGCCATTAAAAATGATGTAGAGTATTATGCAATTGAGATAGTTTTTTTAAGGTGAAACATAATTTAAACAGATCAGAAAAAAAGAGGAATTGGAAATTCTGTGGCATTTCAAGGTTGTTGAACAATTAATAGGTACATTATACTAGGCTTCTGGGTTCTGTGAAATTTATCGTTTTTTTCTGTGGTAAAAACTTTTATTTAGTATCCATCTAGTTTATGAATTGCACATGTATTGTGAATCTTTGTGGTTGATCAATCTGCAATAAAAATTTTCTGGGGCAGAAGATAAAAATGCAAAATTCATGATAAAACTTTAACATTAAAATACCAAAAGGAATTAAATAAAGTGAAATATATCAGAAGTGATTTATAATTAAGCCAATTACCACAGAACTCTCTTATCAACCCACAGTTTTGTTTTTTAAAGTCTGTTTAACTTGAAAATGTGTAGTTCATTTTAATATACAACTTCTTGGGTTTTAAAAGTAAATTCTAAAAGTTTTTCATGTATCCATAAACATTTATTTTTCACATAACTAGAGTTCTAAAAAAAAATAATCAAATTTCACAGGTCAAATTTCCCTTGTGGCTGGGGAAACTTATTGATCTTTTGGGTTGAAAGGTCACCATCTCAAAAGATAAAAAAAATTATTTATGTGCAAAACAATACATAACCAGATTCCATCAGATTCTTTGGTAGCAGGTCTTAAAAAGTGTACAGGAGGTACACAGGAAACTTTGTATATTATCATTCTGATTCACTGTTAGGTTGTTTTCAAAGGGATGTTAGTGTACAGAGCACTCTACATCAAATCTTCCACAGTAAACATCCTTATCAACATTTATATTCCATAATTCATTAGAAATAAAATATCTCTAATGATTTATTTATTGTTTAAATTGTTCAATAAACTTAACTAACAAATTAGCATGTTTTTACATGTTAAAATCTTCAGTCTAACAGGATAACTTTTATATTTTTGAAACACCATACAAAATACCTGGGTGACCATATGAAGGCTTTACACACTATTCTTATGTTAATAAATAATCTTTTTTTTAAATAATTCTATGATTCAGTTTCTTTAGTTTTAATAGTATCAATTTTCAATTGAACAGAATTTGTTGTATTATTCAACATAAATACACCATTTCAATAATCAGGTTTCATTATTATAGCTATTTTGTTATTTCTGCTTAGGTTAGTAGGTTCATATTCAGAACCATAATGATAAAAAATAAATATATACCACTTGCTGGAGTTGTAATGCTTATTAAACTATTTGAAACTACCAGACCATAAGTTTTGTTTCAATGTATATTTCAAGGAGGAATAACAAAGTTTAGACTACCTGCTAATGTTTTCTTTTGAATTTCATTCAAGGCGTGATTTAAAAAGTTGATTATTAAAAATGTTGTATTTTTCTGAGTTGAGTACATTTATCACATGCATTGTCTAATTTACTATATTATTTTATTGGATGTGAAGAAGACTCTTCAAATTGATTTTTACAAAGTTGTTTGATTTCAATTCATTGGTAAAAAATGAACAATGGAAATCAGTGTGGTTGATTTCTGTGAAATTTTTAAATTTGCTAAATTGAGATTAGATCAAATTATCATATTGGTTATTCATAACACATGAAATTGGTTTTTGTACACGTACTTTAATTAAATAAAAAATGACACAGAAGAAGAATAATGTCCAAAACAAACAATGCATTCTAAAGGTGGCACTAGTTGACAGTTCACACTTATAAAAGTGGGTCCAGGATTTAAAAACTTTGGATTGCAGAATCTAGTATACTTTCAAGCAACTTGTTCAAAAAATGATAAAAAGAGATCTCATTTTACTGTGAAAATATCTGTACCTAATTTCAGTCTTTCAAATGTAAAACTTTAACTGATATATTTTCAGAGTAAAAAAGAATATAAGGCTGAAGTTAATCTTTATTTTTAACCACATCTAATAGTCTAATGAATTAAGATTTTCTACAAGCTGTGATGAAAAGAATCACCTCCCGTAAGAACCCTAAAATGTTTACAAGCGGCTTTTCAAAAATGATAGGATTAATTCTACACTTACTCTTCCCATAAAGTATTCTGAAATGTTACAACAGCTACCAACTTCAGTAAAATTCCAATATTATATACAAAATTATATCTACTGGACTTATCAAATGCTTTAAAACAAAATTAATATTTTTCATATCAACTTGAAACAACAGTTTGACACTGAAAAGACTGGTGCAAAATATCTTGCACCCTTCCAGATATGCTCATTGGTTAAGGTGAACCTGAAAAACTTGTTTTTTTTTGTGAAAGGTGTGAATTTTGTTTATTAGAAAAACAATATTAATATTCTAACTTCAAAAAATTTTAACCACTTTTGTTACAACTGGACAGTATGAAATGCTCCAAACAATCACCACAACTAAAAACCATTTTTTTTACTTTTTATTTTTTTTATATGCAACATATTCCTAAAGCTTTTTTTTTCATAAAACAATTTAAACGTCTAACTAAAGTTAGAGAGACCACAGTGGTTTTCTAGTGCCCTAAAGACAATTCTGTCCTTAGTAGTTATCATAATACAGCATTACACCAATAGCACTTAATGGGTGGCAAGCTTCAATATCGTAAACATGGAATTCAAAATAATTTCATCTTGGTTCATCAGAATGTGAAACTTTTTATAAATATAACTGCCTATATCAACAATCAATTGACAATGATTCACAAGCATAATGAAATGGCTTTATTTTGGGTAACATAATACACATTTTGACAGAATGTCTTTTTCTTTTTCAAATGTTCTGCCAAAACACGTAGTACCTCTCCCTCCAAATAAAACCACAATTATGTTTATAAATAGTTTTTTGATCAATTTAATATTATATTAGTGTAATGTGCTTCCTTACACAAGTGTATATAACAATATCTACTTACAAACCTTCTAAAGTATCACCACTTCTAGAAAGGTACTTTAACCCACAAAAAGTGAAAACCAGGTATTTGTTCGGTGTACCTGAGATTAGCAATACTGTTCACACTATACTGAAATAAAACACAAAACCTGCTCAACACTTCGAATTTTGATGTAATTAAAATCCCATTGTGCTTTTCAATACACAATGTCCAAATTATGTCAGCTCTAGTATTCTTAATCACAAGTAAATTTCAGAAAAAATATTTTGTATCAAAAGTAACAAGTAGTTCTGCACTACAATAAAATAAGTTACTTTCTAAACCTCATATACAAGTAGGTTAATGGCCAAAACACTGGTGTTTTTTGTCAAAATTACTTATCACCTTCAATTTATATTTTCTCTTTCCAAATAGTGATTAGAGATCTTCATTAAGACTTTCTCAGATATCATTAAAATGTGTTACCTATAAAATAATTTGTTTATATACAAGGACCAATCACTGTATAATGAAATGATGAAAAATACAAATTCTTTCACTTAACTCTCCATTTGTGGTTTCAATGTTGCATTTTCCTAATAATTACTTAGATAGTGTATTCTAAAAAAAAGTTTCAATTACAGACTTTTCTCCTTTGGAAACGTTATCCAGCACATCATTGTTCATACTCTCATTCCTATTTTTGGTGATAAATTATAAAGCTCTCAAGTAATTTTAACCTGATTGGTGATGTCAGACAAAATCTGTACCAAAATGATGTTTAAGGCGTCGGCGTCTAGCTATCAGTCTTTCTACAAATTTTTTCAACTCTGAAGCAATAAAAACTGTGGATGCCACAACAACAAGAAGTAACACATCTGAAAAGAGAAAGCCTTGTATAAATAATTGTGAAAGGAATAAAACTTAAATGGCATTAACTAAAATATTTTGCCCACTTACATCATAATATGATTGTTCTAACAAGCTTCTTATCTTCTGATTTGTTGAAAATTGAAAACCAGTTACAACACAGGAGTTTTGAATACAAAATTTAATTTTGTGCAACAAGAAAACATTAAATATTAATAATAAAATATTCACTACAACTACGTTTTTTATGTGTAAAGCTTCCAAAATTCAAGATACTGAGTTTATACAGGGTTCCCACACTTTCAGAAAAGAAGAATTCATAAATTTGTAATAAGTTAAAGGTCAATAACTATGAGGTTATAGTTACCATCGAGACTAAGATATCTAAAATATCACTGTTAAATACAATTGACTCTACAACCATCGCTGCCCTATAAATATGTGTTATAAGAGGAGTTTACCCGAGAAATGCTTGTTTAAAGTCAAAACATCATCACCCTGGGTGGCAAGTCACAAATACACACACAAATTTATCATCATTTAATTATAGCAAACCCCATTCACTGTGTGGCACTTCCTGGTAAGATGCATCTGTACATAGGGTTATGCCATACATCACGCAATCCATAAATTGTACATAATGTTGCAACATATGCTTCACAATGAGCAGACGAAATAAACTCGGAATGCAAATGAATACAACACTACAGATTTAAAAAATTATTCTCCCAAATATTTCTAGACCAGGAAATTATTAAGTGAAACTTTTGAATTTTTACAGTTTCAAGAATGCATGAAAACCCTGTTTATAACTGTAGTTTTACATATAGCATAGAATCTGCAAAATATATACAGCATATCCTGTCCTTTTTACATCTATATTTTCCCACTACATTTAATTCTTTCAGAATTGGCAATTATAGTAGAATATTGCTAAGTATATCTAGAAGTCCATACAAGAATTTACTTCACTAGCATATATGAAAAGTGTGCTATTGTAATCATATATAAATGAAGTTATACATTGTTATTAATGTTTACTGGAGAGACAAAACAATGGTAAAAATATTGGTGATAGTAAGTGTGAAATTTTAATAGCCAGAAAAAAGAAAACTAATTGGCTATAGAAAAACTATATAAATTATGTAAGTTAAACAGATATGCTACAAGACAATACAAAGCTGACATGGCTTACTATGTTAATAACTTACTTAGTTTTATGTTACACAAATGACAATATTGGTTTTATGATTTCTAACTTCACATTGTCCTTCACTTTGACTACTGCATCAAGTGACAGTGACTTATACATTAAATATGCACACATGTTTCATACTGAAATCACAAGATAACCATATACTTTATATATATATAAAGTTTTACTACTGATATAAGGCTATTCAATACTCATTTAGCTAAATTTTTTAACATTTGAATTATAAACGATTTCATTTAAATTTTTACCAATTAAAAACTGATATTCTTGTACTTTTTGCCTGTATTAGTCAAATTTGATTAATGAATTAGCACAGCCAACTATAATATCATATTATGCGTGTGTGTGTGTGTGTGTGTGCACACTATAATTTTATTACAATAACTCTAATTTTTTTTTACACACGTCTACTAGTGTGTGAGATAGTGCTATCTTACACCAATAAAGCCAATCTTACTTACTTATTGAAACTTGTGACTTATAAACTCACCTGATGCAGAAAGAGCTTCAGTCTGGAATATGTGTTGAAGTGGAGGAAAGTAAATCACTAATAACTGACCAATCACTGATCCTGTAACAGCGAACAGGAACATCCGATTGGTGAAAAATCCAATGGTGAAAATAGATTTGGTCTACCAGAGAAAAATATAAATAGTCATACTTCAAAGTTATGTTTTCTAGAAAGAGTACTAAAACTATGAAGAATGAACGTTATAAGAAAAGTCAACATGTTTTAATGAAAAATAAATTTATAGCTACAGGAAGAAAGCAGCAAGATTGTTCAATAATATCCAATAGTTTAATCACTGAAATCTTGGATGTCTACAGGTTTCCAATTCTAATGTACTTCACAGGGTAAAATTTATAATACAAAGACATTTTTATTAAAGGTTGTAGCTTATACCATAATTTCCAAAGTTCATTAATATATCCGTTATTCATAGGATTACCTGCCATCACATAATCAAGTCATGCTTATCTTATATACCTAGGATGGCAAATAGGATGGAACTTAGCAATAATGAAGGAACGTTTTTGAAAAAAGAGAAAATGGATACAAGAATCTATGTCAATAAGTTACAGGCCAAACATTATAGAACTTTCATTAAAAGTGATTTAAAAAATATCACAAATTGATAAATAAATAATTCAGTACTTAGAACATGGAATATTGTAACTCTAGAAATTAATAAATATAGGTATGTCCATATATAAATACATGGCACATCTGAAACTATACAACACTTATTTTATTTTGGCATGCCAGTTAAAATCTATTTGCCACCCCTATTATATACATAATTTGCTTATCATAAAGAGTGTGCAAGGTTTATTTCAACTCTATTTTTACAATACTTTTATGTGCTACTATTTTATATAAGTAGGGTGATCAAAGGTCATGCACCACCATACATTTCTAGGTTTTGTCCTAACAGCAGTTCAAAATATGCACTGTTGATATATCTTAACAGAATTAACAAATTCAAATGAATTATTACTATAACACAAAGAAAAAGTGATAGTTAATGAAACATAAACATGGATTAGAAATACCATGGTAGTGTGTGTGCGACTTTTGCATCACTTTGTATGAAAAATGTATAAGTTTTTTTTTCTCTCTCAATATCCAATCCCTTACCTGTGATCTGCAGCTAAGAGCATTAAACATGTCAAAAAATACAAAGCAAGTAAAGGTCATTGTGGTGTCACGTGGAGTCACTATCCTGTCACTCATCTGGAACAAGATACAACATGGTAAATTATTTAGCAATAAAACTACTTTCTATATTATTTATTTTGTTGTTGAAGTATTTATCAGTTTCAAAATCTAACAGAAAGAATGAATAACTTGTCAAGCAGAAACTTAACCATTAATTTAAACTTTTATATAACAACAATCTGAACACGTCATGTTTGTTCAGGATAATGACAATGCCAGACAAATACTTTTAAAGTTCCATAATAAGAGCTGATCACACATGAATATATCAAAGTTGTAAATTCAAGTTACACTTACACATCTTGTGTATGAACCCTTATTACAGAAAGTACAATAGTTGGGTATGACAGGAATCATAGTTCTTACACCAAGAACAATCTATTGAAAATTAAGTTCAGTACAGCTCTGTTATTTAACCCTCTGGATATGGGTAGGTAAAGTGCACGCATAATGTTTTTAGAGTTACTTTAAAACAATTTAATCAAACTACTTTATTCTCAATGTATATCAATAAACTTCACATCAAAACGTAGATAATAAATCAAATTCTAATATTACTTAAGCTTTTAATTTCTTAATTTCAAAAGGGAATATTTACATAAATTGTCAATCTTTACTTTTCTGTATCACTTGACAACTGTTCCAATAATTTTGATAATCTTTTCACCCTACTTGAGCTTTTGAGTTTAATGAAAATTATAAACTTATATTACAGATATTGCTAAGACATAATTTAACTTAATAGCTTACAGTCATCTTGTTTTAGATACTTACGATATAAACCAGAAAGTTGAAACCACATACTTTCTTTCAAACAATGTTAATAGTTCTCTCTGATGTTTGATATTACATTACTTATAACCAATAGAAAGATATGATTTTAATCTACTGATTTACATATAGTGCTAGCTTTCTCTCAAAACAGCTTTTGAATTATTCAGCACACAGGTTCAAAGTTGCTATTTCCAAGTTCAGCTTGACCACATATACGGAAATTATTCTAACATACTCAAAGCTTAGTTTGAAATTTAGTTAAATTATAATAACTACAGAACATTGTATGCTTTGTGTATGTTATTATTTTATGTTCTAAATTGAATATTTGAAATAAATAAAAATTCAATAAAGTACTAACAACAACTCTAGTAAAAATCAGGGTTAATTTTTATTGACACTTGAGTCTTCAACTGCAAAAAAGCACAAGACCCATAAGTTATTACTAAATCTATTGTTTTTTATTTATTGTTATAAAAGTAACTAAAATGTAAAAATTAGAAACTTATTAGGTTAGATAAGAAAATATAAATGATTGGTTTGGCTTGTTTTGAATTTCGTGCAAAGCTACACGAGGGCTATCTGTGCTAGCTGTTCCTAATTTAACAGTGACAGGCTAGAGGGAAGGAAGGTAGTCAACACCACCTACTGCTAACTCTTGGGCTACTCTTTTACCAATGAATAGTGGGATTGACCATAACATTATAACATTCACACAAGACTTGCATGTTTGGTGTGACAGGGAATCGAATCCATGGCCTGCAGATTGTGAGTCAAGCTCCCTAACCATGTCAGAACAAATGTAAATGGGGAAAAAAATACATTATAATAAATTAAAACAATAATAAATTACTTTCTCCACAAAGTATGTATTCTAGAAGTTTGAGTGTTATGTAATTCAGAAACTTAACTTGAACTATGAATTTGCTGGGTGATTTCTAACTTGTTATGCAGGTTTAGTAGTCAGACACAGTTCAAAAAGTAATAATTAATAATATAAATATCTAATTTTCGGTTTTAATCTGCATTCATTATATAAAGAGAAAAAATATAATTTAGACTTATTACTTTTTTTATGGCTGTTAGAAAGTTGGTCAAAGGGATCAAGCCAATACAGTGCTAGGGTAGAGAAAATAAGATGTATAAAAAAGTTTAGGAGGTTCTAGAGTTTACACAAATGAAATTTGAAAACTGTAAGATGAAAAAAATAATATTATTACTATTAACATGAAAATCACCTCACATTCAGAGTCCAAATCAAACTTTGATTCCATAAATTCACAGCCAAATCTTGAATAAAAATACTTAGTTAAAAATCTGATATTTTGTATACAAAAAGACTTGTAATGTTTACTAAAAGCTTGCCGAATTTCATGAAGATACATTACGCATTATAAAATGTACTAGTATAAAAGCCTGCCAAAAATGATGGAAACCATTGTTGAATGATTAACGAAAATTATAAAATTTAAACTAAAACAAATTTATCTGTACCTCCAAAATGTACGTACTCTTCACTTAGTAATTATGCTGCTAACTTTGAGTGCATATTTTGTGAGAGCACCTGCTATTACTAATGTTATAGAGTCCGTGTTTAAAAAGTGTTAAGTGGTGAATAAATATTAATTAATAAATATTCTTTTGGTATTTTAACCCATATATTATCTACTTAGCCTTAAAACACAAAGAAAAATAAAAGTTTATTACTACCAAGTATCTTTTATATTTTGTCCGAATGTCTGCACTATGTTTCCTACTTCCCGACATAGAATACAGTGAAAAGGCTCAAGAGTGCTATTTAAGTTGCTTTCAGGGAGAACATGTACTATTGTTCACGATAAAAATTAATTTTTCTGCATAGTTTTTATTAAAAATGTGGTGAATAGCCTTTTCACTGCAGCTGGGATGTATATTTCCCAGTGAACACACCCTCTCACACTACAACAGGAACAAATGTTTCCCTATTGTCATTGAAAATTGCTGCATAAAATAAGTCGGAAAGTATTTACTGGCATCCCACCTAATGTTGATATATGGTTTCCTTCAATACTTTAAATCAGCCCTTCAATAACCAACAAGATGCCTAAGCAGAATGTACGATAACTGCATGCTGACTGTGCCAGCATCGATAGAATGGCGAGTAGTAACCCTAATTGCTATGTAAATATGCTTGATGTTCTTGATTCAGATAGCTTAGAAGATAGTGAAAGTGAGTCAAGTGGTGTTCAATGTTGTGATGATGAAGAGGTAATGAGACAAGAGGATGAACCTGGACCAAGCAGAGGAAGGCATAAACAGCATTGAAAATGGGAAACATTTGTCCCAGTCACAGTATGAGGGGGTGGGAGCACTGAGAAATATATGTACCAGCTGCATGGAATGGGTTAAAGAATTACTTTGACACTGATGTTTTAAAATACTAAAAGAATAATTATTAATTAACATTTATACACCACTTAAAGCATTGTAAACACTCACTATATAACGTTAGTAATAGTAGGCCTATTTGTAGTCTAATTTAATACATAAACGTAATACAAAGCTTAGCTGAAACACTACTTGGTAAATATTATTTTGCTTTTAGCTACACCTCAGTGTCATAAAATTTCTGAATCAAATTATTTTGCTGTTATATTGCTGAAGTTATCAAAAAATAAAGAATAAAAAACAAAACTCTCTAACAAGTCAGCATGAATATTGAGCATTCAACATAAACTCCATAGTTGGCCTAAGAACAATCAGGTGATAGTTTTGTTACTAAGCGACAATGTATGTTGCTGATCATTACCAAAAATGGAGCATGAAAGTGTTCTCGACAGAGACAATGAGCTTTTTATAGTTAGTGATAGTTTTATAGTTACGTGACAGTTGCAAGGATGTTCAAAATGACCAAGCTCATATAGAGAGAGTTAACCAGTAATGAACAATTTATTGATCATTCAAGTAATCCTAAAAGTTAGTAATTCTTATAAGTTATAATTTCATGTTTTTTAAACATTACTGAAAGCAAAAACTACTTTTGCATCACAAAAACCTTCTTAGAATACATACTGTTAAAAAGTTTTTGATTTTGTGCTTGTTTTTTCTTCTCTAATCAAATTTCTCATGTCTATATTTAACATCTAAATCTCTGGTAACTAATGATACTACTTTATTTTAATCCTATTAGATCTGGCTATTTCTTTTTGAAGCAGGTTATGTATTTCTCATGAAATTTCATTCCAAAATTAAAACTAGTAGATGAAATTGAAATCTAACAGGAACTTGGATTTATTTACATTTTATGCATTATCAGCTTAGAGATCTTGGGAAATTATGTTAAGAAAAGGTTTTTTATAAGAAATAATTAAGATACTTACATTTGCTCCAGATTTGAACTTCTTATTTTTATGTTTCAGCACATTATTCTAAAGATCTCCAATAATGTTTTATCATTCCATAAAGTGTACTTTTTTTCTATTTGTTAATCACATACTTCCTCAGGTTTACAATTATTATACAAGAACAAAATTAATATTTCTAACCCAACCAAAACAATAAGCTAGCTCACATCTTTTATTCCTAGTTAGGATTTCACCTGCATATATTTTACAAACTTAAAACTTGCTTCATAAATTTATTTCAAATTTGTGTTTCAATGTGCCCCAAGTAGGTCTATAGGGCCAGTAAAACAACCATATCAACAGAATACATGTTTAATTGCCAGCAACATACACAGAACATTTTTCTTCTCACTGACTCAGTGTGGACAGATTTGAACGATACTGTATAAACTATAGTGTGCTCTTGTCTGTTACAGTACTTGAATACAGTTTTTACTTTACCTTTTAAACAAGTTTATTTTAGGAAATATTCTTATATGTGGCTTCATGATGCAAAGTGCAACTTTACTACAACACTATAGTGAATGTATTCCAAACTCGCAGTACAGAAATTTGGATAATGCCAATGTATGTTCTGGCTAAATGAAACCGTAAGAGTTCACCAAAGTAAACACACCCAATAATTACCAAAGAAAATGATCTTACAGCAACTAACAACATTATTTTAAGTAATGCACTGCTCATTATAACAGTCTAAAGGCAAGAAATATTGGAATTAGAAACCTGAGCTTTCTTTTTATGCATTCCCAACCTTGCTGTGGAAATGTATTGTCTAGATGTTCTCCCAAACACCTTCCCATACTTCAGCTCTATTTTTATATGGATGTGTTTAGCCTACACAGACAACATGGTTTATTTATTCATTTTCACACAGTCTTAGTTTCAAATATATCAGAACTCCCAAGTGAACAAGACCTCAGTTTAGTTGCTAGGAAAAAGCCTGTTATCCAAGAAATGAAAATGGTACATCTTTCATAAATATTAACAGATGTTATCTTGCTTATGATGAATAGTTAGATAAGATTCCTTCATTACAATTATTTTTCTGTGTATTTTGTGATTAGGTCTATACACATACATCGAAACTGCACGTGGAATGATAATTTACAATAATGTATATAATGTAAGAAGCACTTATAATTTTATGTCCAAATTAAAGAAACTGATTATATATACTAGTACTATCTGGCACTTACATAAAATATTAATTTTGTGTGTTTATCAAGGCTCAAAGATAGTAATAAATAACAAAATAGTTTACTCTATAGAGAGAACATAATTTCATATAATTTTACTGGACAGAGTTGTATGACAGTCTTGTAAGATAAGATTATTTTCAATTTCCAAAACTTGGCCAATATTTTGTTGCTACACAGTGTAAGCATCCAAGCATTATGGGTGATTATGGTTTAGATATTATTTACTACAATTTATGTTTTAGACAGTATGTGTATATTGTGTATGCCATGCTCCTGTTCTAACAGCCTATATATTACTAGTGTGTAACAACTGATACATATTGCATAAAAATTAAATAGTAGGTTGAACAATCATCAAGTTTTTTCTATTTATTCAAAGATGGATGATGTTTCAAGCTAGTGCTCTTCATCAGATCATACAGCTTACAACAAAGGTACATGCACAGAATTCAACAAATTTGCATGAATAGTATTAGGAATGTTGAACGTGAAAATTCTAAGCAAAATTACATCTATTGCATCAAAAGTACAAGTCATGAAAAGATAAATAGATAGCAATTAAAACTTAGACAAGATAGAAATTAAAATTTAAAGAAAAAATGGAAAAATAGAAATCTATAGGAAAGAAAAGCATTCATTTAAACCAGATGGTTGTAGGGTCCTCAAATTGTAGATTAATCTCCTTTCCAGTCACCCTTTTGTGAAAGTCTGTTGGAACACTAATAGTCCAAGAATCAAAAAAGTCTTCAACTGTATGGTTGTTGATGATAAAATGTTTGTCCATAGGTGTATCTTGGTTCTGAAGTTTAATACGTTTTATTTTCGTGCTCGATCACCGAGTGGGAAGCCTGTTTGTCCAATGTATAAACTATTGGATCTTTTTAAAATTCTACAGTAAATGATACATTTAGTGGTACATGTAAAGGACTGTAACATTGTTACCAAAATTGCTGAAGATACAAATAGATTTGCTCACCAGCAAGAAGAGCACCTAAACAATGACACCAGAAATAAAAAATATAAGATACAGTGATGTTAATCCTGAGGAAATTTTAGTTCTCCCTGATGTTACTATTGATATGGGCTTCTCATCTCTTAGGGATTACTGGTATACCATTTCTTCACTTCATCTACCCTGGTTTTCTTTGATATTTTCCAGAGAAAAATTCCTAACTATCATTCACTTTAACTTTTCTAGAGAGTTACATGTTGATAAACAAATGCTGGAAACAAAGGGTATAATTTCACTTAAACATTATTAACCATACAAGCCTACCAAGTGGGGGATTAAACTGTAGGTTCTGGCAGAAGCCATGACTGGATGCTGTCTAAATTTTAAGAGTATACTCTGGTAAAGAGGGATCTGTATCCTCCAATAGTTTAGCTAACAGTTCTAATCACTCTGATGGAAAAGTATCTTAGAAGGGAACATTCTGTCTTTACTGATAACTTTTATACTTCTCCAACTCTGTTTGATAAGTTGCTTCCACTTGGCACTGTAGGAATGACAGGGTCCACTTCCCAGACATGGTCTCAGGTAAATTAAAAATAGGAGAGTGACAGTTTTTCAGCAGTGGCTTATTGACTGCTGTGAACTGATAAAAGGAGATTTTCATTACACAGTACCACAACAATAGAAGTGACAAGAAGACAGGGTGACAGGATTAGCATGCCACAGCTAGTCATTGGTTACAAAAAGTATATGGAATAGGTTAATCTTAATGATCAATTTCTCAGCTATTATGCCATTCCACATAAAACTGTGAAAGAGCGTAAGAAGCTTTTCTTTAGACTTGTTGACTTGCCTGTTGTTAATTCTTATATTATTTTTAAACAGATAAGTAAAAAGGACAAGTACAATAGGACTTCCACTTAGTATTGTGGGAATCCCTTGTGAAACCACTAACTTCATGTAGAGGAGGGCCTTCTCATCTGTCAAGTATTCCATCATCAACAATGTTGGATGTACACGAACGGCTTTCTAGCATTTATTGAAAAAAAAAGGAAAAAGTGCAGATTGTCCACACAAGTTCAATTAAGATGATTTGAAGGCAATGCAAAGTTCATCTGTACGTAATGCACTCTGTAGAGTATCATACTTCTAAGATTCTTCAAAAAAGTTCAATTTTTTTCTACTAAAGCCAGTTAGTTTGTGATGGCTAATTAGGTTTTTACACTTGTTACTTCTACACTTGTTAGAAATGTTCTGAAAATAAATTCAAGCACACACATTTCTAGTACTTGTATTAGAAAACAAAAGCAAAACTCTGGCTAACCCCTTTTTCTTCCTTCTCATCATTTTCTTTTCTTAACAACTAAAGTTTCTTCAGTAGAGGTTTGGTGTTTATAACACCCTTGTTTTTTATATTTGTTTTTTAAACAATCACTGAGCACTTATATTTAGGTCTTTGTTTCCAATGAAATTATATTTTTCAATGTTTCAGAACTTACACATTGCAATGATTTCCTAAACGTTTATTTCACTTTTATGTTTAGCTAATTTTTGACAAAAGACATATTTGACTAGTACCAGATAGCTGATAGATTTTTAATTTGATAACAATGTTGAACTGGAGTGTTAATTTCTTTTGCATTTTACTCATGACTTGTACTAAATTGTATAAAGTATATTTATTTATTTTAAAAGCTGGTTTATTCATTTATCTTACTTACAATACCTAGTATTTGCAGTCATCATTGATGCTCTTGTGCTTATGTAACTTTTGTATATAATTTTTATGTAGTTTCATTTTCTAATTTAATAACTTTTTTTCAGAATATCAAAATAAATTATCATATATTAGTCTTATTTTAATATATATAGAAAAAAAAAGAATTTAGGGTTTTAGACTACAGAGTAAAGACAGTAAGGAGAAAGAAAAAATTACAAGTAGCTTAACTATCATAGTACTAGTAATGCATACAATTGTTACAAACTCATCTTCCTGAATAGTGAATAATATTTTGATTATGATCTAAATATAAAAGATTAACTAAAATATTTTATTTAGTTCTCCTGATTAAACACAAAAGAATATAAAAATTACAATGCCTTTCAATTCAAAGTGCTAAGCCTAATTCACTTCTAAGATTATATATTCAGCCATCAATGAATCTAAATTTTTCTAAGCCTAACATTTGTAAATCATCTTTTTATTTTGAGTTAATACTACAATATAATTAAAACAAATATTTAAATTATATAGCATATTTTTAGCTAATATAATTAAATAAAGGCATGTAACTGCTGTGAAGTTCTTCTCACAAACAGTTGTTTGAAACATTGTTACAAACCAACAGCTTTTGCCAAAATTCCTCACAACTGCTTCATGACAAGTACTAAACTAAATCACACTCGCTATATACTATTTTAAACACATAAAAAGAGCTCTTGTCATGTTTTTAATTCATCATCCTATGATTTGTCAAATGTGAGATAGAGATTGTCATGTAGGATCATGACGAATGAGGCATATCAGACAAGGATTAGTTAAAATTCCAAAGACTATTGCTTATCTTTAGAGTGCTTATTTACAGCCTAAAACATATTTTGGATTTTTTTGTTAAATTTCTCTTTAAATTTAATTAAACAAAACAATTTGATAGAAACAATTACATATTATAGTATTTAGTAAAAAACTAAAATGTGGAAATGAATTTAAATAACTTCTCTATAATTTTATTAATTCAGTGATGCAATTTATCTCTTGAGTAGTGGAAAAAGTCCACTGAGAGTTATAGGGTTAAGATGTTGATTCTTGACAAAAAATAGTTTTAACCACAAGACTGATTCCTGAAGGACAAATACAGATAAACCGAACAAAAAGCATGAACCAAAAAGAAAAAGACAAGCTAATAACTTTATGGTCATAATGAGCTGAAAGTGTGAAGAATATTAAATTAGAGAGACTGGATAGATAAAAAAACTCAAATACACAGTAGAATGAAGATCCCCACAATATAATAAAAAAGGTAAGTTCAAAACACTTCCACTACAAAAACGTGTTCCTAATTAACAAGAAAAATGTGTAATAACACCTACATAAAAAATTATATCCTAGAACTGTAAAAATATGACAATTTTGAAAACATATAACAGCTAAAATAAAACTACAATGAAAAATATACTTTCACAGGATATCAAAAATTTTGGTAACAGGAGGATCTGATACATTTCTTAGAAACCTAGGCCAAACACTTTGATTCAATCTGAGAGTGGTAGTTGAAGTGTTTCCATTTGTCTATATCTAGAGTTATTCACTGACATTGCCATTTTTGTTTATCTAAGATATACTTATTCCTACCACCAGTAAGATACTGATGTGCAGGGAGGTGTAAACGGCTAAACTATAAATGATACACTGGAGTTCATTATACAGCATATGCAGTCATATACATTTATTTTATGAGTCATCCATGTTATGCCACAGCAGTACAGCCTGATATACAGATCACAATTTTAACCTGCAGTAATTTTGGCGTGTTACATACATATGATCATAATTTGATAGGTTGTGATTTTGGTGTCAGCAGACAGTGACACCTGCCATCTTCTGTCGATAATCCTCATGTACTGAGCACACTTTATCAAAATAAGTACCAATTTGAAAGTTTGTTGATGACGTTAAGCATGCATCACATACACAAAAATATGATAAGTAAAAGATAAAAAACAACAACAACAAGGTCCAACAACTAGGTACCAAGACATCAAAAACCACAAGGTCCTGAAATGTAGATATATGAAAAACAATAAGATCCCAAGTTGTAAAAAAAGATGTAACAAAAAAACACAAGGCATATTGAAATACCCAGAGATTACGTGGGTATGTTTCTATTATAATTGACCCACAGCAAAATGGCAAGTGGATATTGTTGTCTTTTCTCATTCCCACAGTTGAAATATATATCAAATTGCATGCAACTTAGTACAATCTTTACAGGTAGCAACTATATCTATAAACCATAAATTACTGCTAAAATCTCTTAATTTACCCTGTATTGGTGAAGATAGATATCTCTTCAAACCATATTCTGTGACATACTGTAGCAAGAAAAGGCTGTAGCAATAAAATCAACAGAGAAGGAAAATCACATAAAAAGCAGAACATGAATTATTATATTTTCAAGGGATGAGAGTTTCATAGTAAATGTAAGCCTATACATTGGGATAAGCATAAAACGTATTTTAAAAAATGAATGAATGTGTTATTTTACAGGCAAGACTCCTTGGAGTTGTGAAGAAATGATAGTTGGAACATTTTTTTCATCTGTCTTTGCAAATTACACTAAATAAATGATATACAATTATATAATAATAAATCTAAAATATGTTTGGGTAAAAATATCACTGAAATAGAGTTAGAATTATATTTGTTACTTAAATTTTGTAATCAAAACATGAAAGGTCTACATTAATTGTGATAAGGTTAATAACTGTGAAAAACCAGCAGAAATAACTAACATATGTCATGAATAAACCCTACTAAATGTAGCTCTAGTTTCAGTGGTAACTTTAAAAACAGGTCGGATATTAGAAGATGTTTCAGCAAGTACCTTTGGCAAAAGTATAGTTACAAGAACTTGGCTAATGGAGGTAAGTTGTTATTACACTGTTAATGGATACAGTCCTTGATGACTTTGTTTTGAGACATGCAGTTTGGAAGAGATAATTTGCTATGAAATAAACGAAGATTTGTGCAGCTACCTAGCATATAGTAACAAGTTTCTTTTTTTTGGTACAAGTGAGTTATAAAATATAAATCCCATCTAAAATGGAGAATACAATAAACAAAAGAAGCAATATCTTCATGTTTTAATATGAACTCCAATACCACATCAACACCTCAAATCATTGAAACAAATATTACTTTAAAAAATGGCACGTTTTTAGTTACCAATAATTACTGGTAAATAATTACTTGTGTCATTTATAATTCTAATTTTCACCACAAAGTCTACCTCTTTTTTAAAAATCCAAAGTGTTCCTGAGATGATGATAAGTGCTGACATGATGACATTAAAGATGAGATCCCGAGTAATCATGGGTTGTTTAACATTACGTGGAGGCTGCTTGAGAACATCATGATCCACTGGTTCAACACCAAGACTGAAACATCAACATATAATCAAAATCAATTAATGTTAAACATGGAAGAAATATAATAGAAAAGAAAATACTTAAAAACTCAGAACACAATGAATCATGTTTTAAATATAAACATCCTATACAACTGCGAAGAGACGACACAAGTATATGTTTGTGAATGACACCACAGCCACTAAGAAAATGATAATGATACCATCTAGTTGAAACCAATGTTTTGCATACATATTCTTATAAATTTTATGTTATTTTTGACAATCACTATAGTATATTCATGTTATTATATGAAGAGAAAAGTACAATAGAACTATTGCTTTTAATTTTAAATCATATATCTTGAACATTTTATGCAATTTAAGCTCAAAACTTGCCTGTGTTTTGATTTAAAAAATTTTGAAATAGATCTTTTTGTATTCATAATACAATTTCTAGACAAGAATTTGGAACTCAAGTAAAATCTAACATCTCACTTGTAGTTAGGTTTCCCACAATCACTCTGAAAACAGGAAATATTTCATTATCGATTTTTAACTTTCTGTATGCTATTTCACAAAGTAAATGAAGCACTGTATTCAGTGGTATAGACTAAGAGCTGGAAAGACAGCTAATTACTTTGAAAAGCTGTGAGAATTAGGCTAAACAACAAAACTAATAAATGCAAGTGAATGATTTAAGATATACACAATTTTGAAAATAGATAATACAAGTAGTGAGTTGGTTACAAATGTATTTTAATTTATTAATAAAACAAAAAACAGACTTCAGAAATTACACCCAAGTGAAGTCACACAATGTGATATAAGACATAGCATTATATGTTACTACCTCTGAGCCGGAGGTCCATCCATAATGATATTAATCCATAGGATCTGCATGGCATTTAGAGGATTGGGAATGTGCATTAGAGTTGAGACAGCAATCAAGGAGAGGGCGGCAATACTCCTGCAAAATTACATTATTGAAGAATTCACTTGTAATGAAAATGTTAATATAAACATATTTAGTTCCTACATACACACACATTAAAAATGTCCTTAGTACTCTTGTTTACAATCTTATATATTATGTCTATGGTAAATCACAAAAGCAAACTTAACATTTTTTTCTTACTATCTTTGTGCACAAGATATAAGATAATCATTTTAATATTTCATCTGATCCACTAGATCATTGGACATGTGACCCTATGTTTTGCGAAACAAAATCAGAACTTTTTTACTTAAGCCTGCAATCACCATAAAACACAGAAGTATCTGATTCCCTAATCAGTGATTTTTATGTTTGTAATTCTAATACTTCTTTCATTTTCACAAATTAAATGCTTATAAAAATAGCAAACATAACATACACTAGAATAAAAAAAAATTATAAAGACTTCTGAAAAAAATGATGTTTTATGTACAGATGTTGAATATGTTATAACAAAAATGACTTTGAATACACAAATGAGCAAGTAATGTGACAATCACAAATTCTTTAAAATTGTGGTGGAACAGCATGTATTAGAATTATATTTTAACACTATTGTGTTTCACAGGTATTGTGATGCCAGAACAAACTGATTGTTTTTGGGAAGGTATTTAATAACCAATTCTGAAACAAAATATTTACAAATTCATATCATAAAGATGTTTTCAAACCAGGCATTTAAAATTTCCAAAACAGGGATATCTTTATTCTTAATGGCATAGGCAAACAAAGGAGAATAAATCAACTTGAGACTCCAGGGCCATCCATATAGAAACATGCAATAAGTCATACCCTAGCAGTGGCAAACAAAGTGGAGCATATTATAACATCAAGTTCAGTAGCAAAAGCTACCCACATGCTCCAGTTAAGTGTATGCAACATAATTCAGGATATTTATCTGGAAATATAAGGCCAATAGGGTATGTGTTCCCCAAGATAAAGCTTCCAGTCATACCACCCATTCAATCATCATATATCTCAAGTGGCTGAAGAAAAAAACAGGTATTCATGCTATTCTATACAAAGACATACTGGTCAAGATCCCGGATGGACTTATATGCAATCAAAATCTTTAAACAGGCACTGATAAACCATCATCTTAATACAATGAATTATGGAAATCCTTCAGAAAGAAGTGGTGTGCTTGGTACATGGCAACCTTACAAAGGAGTCTTTTGCAATGAAAACTACACTGTAGGGCAATTGTCAAGATGCACAATTGTCACACAGAACATGACCAGATGCAGTGATATGGACTGTAACAACACGGTGAGGTTCCAAATCAGTATCATGTCATTTGTGTATGCTAACCAAAACAATGCTAATAACTCATTTTCTTTCAATATACTTAATTTTTATCATTGTTATATAAACAAGAGGGAACCCTCAATAGCCACAAAACTTGAAATTCTTTTAGGCAGGATTACAGTTAATTAATCTATGAGACATTTATTTTCCTCTTTTTTTTTTTTCTTGCTATAAATTTGTGGGGATCACGTATACCCAATTTGATTTTATTACTCATTAGGATCTCTACCACCCTACTCTCAAATTTAAATTATTTTAGGCACAATTAAATTAATTTATGAGACCTTAGGCATGGTCAAATATATCAAAAGGGTTTGACCTTGTGAGCCCAAAACTGTAATTAGATCTCAAATCGGTCAATAGATGATGGAGCTATGAGCTAAAAGTTTGTACTTTGGAAAAAAAAAAAGAGAGAGAAAAAAAACTCTGAGCCATTCTATGCGCCACTTGTACCTTTTTCTTGTATTTTAAAATAGTTCAAATTCAGTTCATTCATTAGGTTTTATTGTTGAAAGAGTATTCCAATAATTTTACTTCAGTACAAGTTTTAGAACAAACTACAAGTTATAACTTCATGGAAATCACAAAATATTGACAGTAATTTGTTCACTATAAATATATTCTGGTACTATTAACGACAAAAAAAAATTTTAATTATAAAAATAATCAAAACTCAACCTCCATACTTGGTACTGTAGAGACATGAAGACAAACAAGCTAAATATGTAACCTGTATGTATCTAAAACAATGCAACTCACTAATATCAGTGTACCCAAGTATTACATATACACAGTAACATACTAAGTTTAACTAAGCCTAAAATATAGCAACATACTAAATCCTAAAATGGGTCAATCTTTGTTTTAGAAAAAAAAAAATAATAATAATAATAATATATTATCTACCCTAATAACAAAAAAAACAACAAAAATATGGCACTCACGTGCTAAGTTGAAAGCGAACAAAATTACGAATGTTGTAAAATATGCCTTTGCCTTCTTCTATAGCTGCCCTGCAAATATAAAAGGAAAAATCTTTTAGTAAATATTGAGTCTACACCTGTAATCAGACACCTTTCAACAATATTAGATAAACTAGTTAAGTGTTATATAAAGTTGGAAAGGTTACATTCAATTTCCAAAATGAGAAATAATCATAAACATTGATTAATAATTTCTGTTCATTTTCGCTAATTCAAATTATTTACTACAGTATTTTTTAAATGTAACTTAAAAATGTGGCATATTAGTTTCCTGATAATTCAAAAGACTTGCTGGAATTTAACAAATTTACCACATAGATACAAATTCTATGTTTATGAAGGAGAAGTTTTAAAACTAACCACTTATAGAATAGATTAAATAAAACTATTGGTGTAAATAGCCACATGAAAAACACCTTACATAAAATAACTGCTAAAAATAAGCCACTTATATAATACCTTATATAACTGGTGAAAAAGAATACCTTATACAAGTCAACTGGCTAAAATAGCCACTTAGAGAATACCTAATATAAGATGATATGTCTGTGAATTTACAAAGCCTCTGCTAAGTCAGTCTGAGTGAAAGGTGATTTTTCATGATAAGAAAATATACTTCTTTTATTTATTTCATATTTAATTTTCCTAACATCTACAACATCCTAAATGAATATCAAAATTTTTTTTGCAAAACTTTATACTTTAACTCTTATTTTTTCTATCCTAATGTGTCTAAGATATACAATTGAGAAAAAAAAATTAAAATATGAAATAAAATCAATAATGTTGTTGTAAAATGCTCTATTACTATTGTTTGGTATGTGTTTTAAGATTACATGGTCAAAATATTGCATAACAACAACAAAACTCAATGTTCATTTCAAGAAGATTATGGAATTATTATAAGTATCTTATGAACAGTTAGAAAGGCAGTTAAATTATGAGTTATAGGACATTATTTTCTTTGGGTATGATATTATTCTGAGTTCTTAGGTGAATTATTTAAATAAAAATTATTTAGTGGACAAGCACCTTCAGGACAAAAAAAGTAGGTTTAAATTTCAGTGAGAACCAAGAGCAAAACTAAAAAAGAGATCAAAGCTAAGTGCTATATTTCATGTTTTTCAGTTATATTTTTTATTTATTGTTATAAAAGTAACTAAAATGTAAAAATTAGAAATGCATTATGCTAAACTAGGTGAGATAATGAAAAATAGTAACCATCTACAATGTATTCTATGACGAGGAACGCACTTTGAGACTAATAAT
>NW_013666596.1:16020-41295 GCF_000517525.1 Limulus polyphemus | reverse complement strand
AAAGTTTTTCTTCATTACCCATACAAGCCGTCTCCAACCATTATCTACAATGTATGCTCGCATCATTTGGTAACTTGAACTATATGTCTGCTGTGTAATTTGTAGCTTGTATGGCAGGATTATTAGTTAAACATGGTTCAAATGGCAATAAAACAATAGAAGCAAGCATAAACAGTTATGTGCTGCAAGTAATCCAATTGGTAATGAATGGTAATGGGTAATGAAGAAAAACTTTAATATAAGTTTAACATAACAGCAAATGTACAATTTCCTTCAGTATGAAATTCAGTTTAAACTTATAAATCTATACTATCATAAACAGATACTTACATGTTTTTAGTGGGAAAAATTCTACTTTAAAACCAAAATTATGTGGCATACAATTATAATAATAACAAGTTTTCTAGGATTTGAAGATTTTGAAATTCATATTTATCATGGTAATGTTTTTCTTTGCTCTTTACGTTTAGAGCTTAAATGGGTGGGGTAAATATACCCAACAGTTTCATGAGCAAATCTATTTAAACTATATACAATACTACTTTAAAACTGGGCTGAAAAACACTTACATGATAGTAGAAAACTCATCATTAACAAGAATCATGTCAGCAGCTTCTTTTGACACATCGGTTCCAGCTTTTCCCATAGCAATTCCAATGTCTGCTTTTTTGAGAGCAACCCCATCATTTACACCATCTCCCGTCATCCCCACAATACCACCATTATTTTGAAGTGCCTGTTAGCAAGTACACAGGCATGAAAATTCATCTTAAGATTATGCACAGACAGTCAACTCTAACAAACAAAAATCAAACAGTATCAAGTTTCTAAAAAAACAACTTAGAATTCAACAGTTCTTGGTAGGAGAAAGGTAAAAAACAGTTTGTTGACAAATAACTAAGCAAGGATGAATTCAGAAGTCTAGGAGAAAACTACAATGAAAAATATACTTTCACAGGTTATCAAAAGTTTTGGTAACAGGAGGATCTGATACATTTCTTAGAAACCTAGGCCAAACACTTTGATTCAATCTGAGAGTGGTTGTTGAAGTGTTTCCATTTGTCTATATCTAGAGTTATTCACTGACATTGCCATTTTTGTTAATCTAAGATATACTTATTCCTACCACCAGTAAGATGCAGATGTGCAGGGAGGAGTAAACAGCTAAACTATAAATGATACACTGGAGTTCGTCATACAGCATATGCAGTCATATACATTTATTTTATGAGTCATCCATGCTATGCCACAGCAGTACAGCCTGGTATACAGATCACAATTTTAACCTGCAGTAATTTTGGCGTGTTACATACATATGATCATAATTTGATAGGTTGTGATTTTGGTGTCAGCAGACAGTGACACCTGCCATCTTCTGTCGATAATCCTCATGTACTGAGCAAACTTTATCAAAATAAGTACCAATTTGAAAGTTTATTGATAAAGTTAAGCATGCATCACAGACACAAAGATATGATAAGTAAAAGATAAAAAACAACAACAACAAGGTCCAACAACTAGGTACCAAGACATCAAAAACCACAAGGTCCTGAAATGTAGATATATAAAAAACAATAAGATCCCAAGTTGTAAAAAAAGATGTAAAAAAAACACAAGGCGTATTGAAATACCCAGAGATTACGTAGGTATGTTTCTATTATAATTGACCAATAGGAAAATGGCTGGTGGGTATTGTTGTCTTTATAAAACATTCTATTGCAGATGATTTTTTATGATATTGTTTTTTTATAAATTAATATAATTTTCTCTATAAAAGATGTTTACACATACTTTAGTTGTACAAGTAACAACACAAAGTGCTGAGTAAGCAGAAAGCCAGTTGCATTTTCTTCAGACTATCACAGTTATTAATTTTTCAACTGGTCAGTTGAATTTATTGACAATCAGTCAAAAAATTAAATGAAATGTAGTCATACCCTACATATTAGTCTACAATTTAGAAAATTTAAAAACCAAAATACTGGGATTTCCACTTAAGTCAAAAGTCTTATCAACAGCTTTTATTTTTTATGTTGGAGCTGTGGTTTCTAGAAGACATAACCATCTTCTTAACTGCAAAAGAGAATGATCTTCAACATTTTATGAAAAAACACTGGACCCAAAATATTACTCTGATACAGTATAGCATCAAATGAATACATATTTAGAACAAGTTTCGTCAAACCCTGGATTATAACTTTTTCCCAAAAAATCCAATCACATATAAATTCAAATGGAATTAATCCTATTCACAACATCTTTCATGACGTCTTAATTTTAAGGTAAGTCCTGTTCATTTAGTTGAGAAGAAATGATCACATGGATGCTAATAGAGTAACTTACGATTGGAAAATCACTGATGTTTGGTGCTATAAAGTGTATGATAGGCGTTTTTATTGAAAAACAAGTGGTAACTTGTAGTCATAAGAAAAAGACTTTTAGGTACAGTAAATCTACTCTTCCAAATCTGGCCTGTTATATTACTCAGTTGTATTCTAGACTTTAATTTTTGGAATAACTTCATAAAAACATCACTGAACTACCTAACTAGCAGGTTTACTAGATTGTTCAGTAACAATCTACCAAAACAGTAATCAATTTTGCTTTCTTTAGCATAACCTTCCAAGTTATATTATTCAACAAACACATGAATTCATAGCCATGACACATTTTGTACTCACAAAAATAAACAATGATAACTAGAGATGGGTGATTTAATTCATTTACCTATGATCACTGATTACATCAATTAGTATCATGTAAAATAATTAATCAAAATAACATTTTAACTGATTAATGTCATGAAAATAAAAAAATTCAAATTTATATTTTGAAAAAGGTCTCATGATTACTATACCATGTGTTTGATGCATCAGTGTTTCAGATATGATAACTTTTATAAGTTATTAATTTTTATTAATGCAAAGTCAGAGTTGGCCAAAACAATGTCACTAGCACTTAAAAGGTTAAGTAACAATGACCACATTATAAGTATTAAAACAAAGTTTGACAAACAATGTAATATTTCTAAAACTTTACATCTAGAACATTTCATTTACCTTCTTTGAATGTAAGAAAAATCTTGAAAATAACGTGTATCATAAAGAGTTAGAAATCATATATACATTCTTTAAATTTGAATCAGTTCAGGAAATATGGAATACAACACATTACTTTCAGTGGACAGAGAAATTTTGCACATACATATGGTGATAAGCCAAAATCTGGAAAGTTATGGCATACTTTTGAACTAAACAAACTTTTTAAGTTTAATATGCATACCTAAATAGCAAACAGAATTACATGAAATTCGTGTAGTTTCTTTACATTTGGTAGTTATCACAGAGTAAAATCCTGAAGTATGGATAGAGTGAACATATCTTGACATGCAGTACAATAAACATGCTGAACATCCTAAAATATAGTATGATAAACAGTATAAGCATTCTTTATCCTGAAGTTTGATACAATACAAACTAAACATCCTGAAGTATTGTATGATACAGATTAGGTAAGTTATGATACAGATTAAAAATCCTGAAGGGTGATACAATGCAAACTAAACATCCTGAAGTATGGTAAGATAGACTAAACATCCTGAAGTGTGATACAATACAGACTAAACTTTGTGAGGTATGGTGTAATACAAATTAAATATTCTGGGATATGGTGCAGTACAGACTAAACAAGCAGGGTCATATACAAAAATACTAGGATTAGAAATACAAGTCTTTACACATTAAAAACCATGTTTTTGTTTCAATTCATGTTTTCCAGGTATTCTAATATTTTCTTTTTTCAGAATGTATTTTTGTGATCTGAATAGGTGCTTGATTAATAATATTCATTAAGATAATCATAACTTTTAGTGAATTGATTAAATTTTTACGTATGTAAAAATCTGAGGTTTTTGTGTAACTGAAATTAAGTTAAACAGCCTCGGCAATATTCACAAATTTTATTGTAATCTTTTATTTTGGTTAAATAAATTATGAATAATACCACACACCAGCAAATGAAAATAGTATAAGAGTGGTTTCTGTCCAAAGTTGAGTTATATCTATAGTCTTGCAATAAACCTTTGAATTGGTATCTTTTAAAATTAAATTTTGTCTGATTGCATCATAGCATAACACATGAAATTTTCATACCGATGTTCCAATAATGTTTCATTACCGTTAATGATACATTCTGTTTTTATTGAATTTAACCTACTTATGCCTATGCCCAGACAAATTTCACACACATTTGTAATTATATACTAACAGCCTTTCAAGAGTTCTAAACTTTGCAATACTACAAATAAGGAGAGATAAGCAATTGCATAAAATCACATAATTTAAATAAAAACCTTTCACTTCCAAAGAACTTGCCTTAACAATCTTAAGCTTATGTCTCGGTCCAACTCTATAGAACACTGCTACACTGTTGATCATATGTTCTAAATGACCACCATGCATGTTATCCATCTCGTCTCCAGACAATGATACACTCCCAGTTGCATATAAACCAAGTCGAGCACCTGGGAAAAACAGAAAGAAAATAAAATTTCATCTGTAACGGTTCTTGCAGTAATGGTGGTAATATTTAAATTTCAAACTTTTCAGTGATAAACTAATACAAAGATAGTAGAGGAAAACAAACAAACTGATGAACACTTTTTAAGTCTTGCCTTTATTCTGCATCAGTAAGTACCTTTATTCTACTGTGGGCATTATTATGTTATTATATCATTATTAAGATAAAACTGTTGAGGTCTATCACCCACAAGATTATTTGCATACCAAGTACATGACTCACTGCCTATGAAAGTTTGTCAAGCATTTCAACTTAACATAAGACCACCTTGCATATTAATAATAGGACAGGTATTTTTTTTCTATTATTATGAGTACCAGTAATAAAAAATATTTCATTATCTGATAAATAACAGATATATAGAGATGGAGATATCATGAAACAAAATTTGGTAATCCACAACTGTTTTGAGCAAATCCAGAGTTGATGATGATGGGAGTTTTACCCTGAAAATGGTCGATCCAAGAGAAGTGTCTCCTAAAAAAATCATTATTTTCAGTTAATAATCGAAGCTACAGGACACTGAGAGATTAAGGTATTCATAAGAAAGACTGTAATGACATAACAGCAAAGCAAAATTAGAACAAAAAACAATTTCTTTAGACATTTTGAGCAAAAAAAATGTAGATCAAGCATTTTGACCATAAATGAATAACAAAGATATTATATGCTTCACCCCTGTATAGTTTATCATTTCAAATAGAAATCTTACTGCATTAGAAAGCTACATAACTACTGAGGAAGATATTAGCTTGTGTCAAAATATATGACAGGTTTTTACTATTGGTTTAATAAAATTATTTTATTTTAACCATTTGTGTTTTAAACTTAATTTTACCTGATATGTTAGTAAAGAGGCTGTTATTGTTAAAGTGACTGAAACTAATATTTACACCTACAAAACACAACATGTACATAAGTAAACCATTAGGCAGACAACACAGCTAATTAATGTAATGTTACAACTATTATGACACATGGTATCTAAACTGTCTTTATATGATTAGCCTGTAGACAAATTTTCAGCAGCATTGGATGAGAGAAGTATTAGACTTATATTACAACTGTTCTCCACAAAAATGAATAAGATAAAAAAGTCATAATATGAGGAAAGTGTGTGGAGTGCTCAAGTCAAACATTAAAACACCAAAAATCAAGAGGTAAATTAAGGTAAAGCAACTAAGTATGCCACATAAACAAAAGATTATTAAGTGAATGACAAATGAAAACGGAGAAGAAATGCCAACGTTTTGAATTACGACTAAATATATTTGTGCTTGCATGTAGTAAAAAACTTTGTGTAAATGATAGAAACAAAATTTAATGGAGATTCACTTATAACCAAGGCTGTTTAATAATAAAACCAAATTGAGAAGACCGACATCATGTGACTTTAAGCTTAGACTTACTGTAATGTTTATTTTATATATATTTTGATTTAGTTCAATTTGACAGTATTTTGTCTTACTATTTTATATATTTTTTACACAACTTGGCATTTAAATTTTTTTTTAAATCTATGCAAATTTTTAATTGGAACCTTATGATTATTAAAATGTATATAGAATATAATGAGACAGAGTAAACAAGTTATACACATTCATAGTTTAGTTCTTCACGTTTTGATAATGTGCTGGTTTTGAAATGTTCACTCTGTTTTAATCTGTACTGATTGAACTGATAACTGCTTTAGCTTGTTGTTGTTTTTTCACAGTCACTAATTTCTTCTGAATTGAATACACTGTGGTTAGTTTGAAAAATATAGATGAGTCTATAATAAATTATATTTAAGCTTACTCTCTGAATAATACTAACTCTTATACAAATTTAAATGAGATCTGTATCACTAATTCAACAAAAGTTTCATAATGTACAACTTTAAAAACAAGTCAAAACCTGTTCAACAGCTTAAATAGCCTCCAAAAGAATGAAACATTTCTCATCATGCATGCTAAAACCAAACATAAATTAATCATCAACTTATAATACAGATATAATATAAATACCTATGGCACATGCTGTTTCTTTTGAGTCTCCCGTTAACATTTTAATGGATACTCCACTACTGTGAAGAATGTGGATGGAGTCTCTGACACCTGGTCGAGGTGGGTCAAACATACCAACCATTCCGAAAAATGTCAATTCATTTTTTTTACTGCCAGCTCCCATAGCTAAAACTGGAAATTTTAAAGTAATTCATGAATTTTTAATACCATCATGTAACAAGAGATACAAATTTACTGTTTCATTAACCCTTTGCCCACCAACAGGTTTCTGAAATATCAAATTAAATTCTATCCTAACCAAAAGTTTAAAAAACTGCCTATTATTTGAGTCGGTAATCCAACAACTTGAGATAATGTGACCAGATATGTGTCTATGATACAAATCTAAAAATTAACAAAAGTATGGTATATTTCGATTCAGATGAAACAAGAACATAATTTATAAAATGTTATCTTTAGAATAAAATAGTTAAATAAAAACTAAAAAAATATTAAAGTACTATATTCAAACTTTTATTTTGCTTGAACTCTTTTAGCTTTACTGACCTAAAAATAACAAGAAGTTTTGGAGGGAAATATATATAGATAAACAGTTAATGCAAGAATACTGACCTCTTAAGCCTTTCCTTCCCATGTATTGTGCTGCCTGAATGTACTTCATTTCAACTTCCTTATTTAAAAAAACATTTTCACCGTTATCACTATAATATGTACAATGAGATAAAACTCTTTCAAGAGCTCCTTTCACAAAATATTTTTCTTCTTCTTCCTGTAAAAATAAAAATGACTCCTTAGTTAATAATAAATAAATCCTTTAATAATGAACAAACACTGAAATCTGAGGTCATATTTTGAATAATAAAACATAAAAAAAACACATTTTCTTCATTCTAAGGCTAAATGCTTACAGTAATCTTAAATATTTTGTGGACAACAGAATAGTAAGTTAGTCTCATTTATATTAATTTGAAATAAAAAGAAATATTTTTTTGTTTTGTCATTATTATTGTGAACTATAAAAAAATTAATGTCAGCTTAAAGTCTCTCTAATAATAAATTAAATTTTATCTAAAAATATTAGTCCAATACTTTACTTTTTAAACTAATATACAACTTTTAATATGTTCATTTATTTCAATAGTATTTGAATTTAATAAACAAAAACATGGTCAAACATTGGTACATATTTTAACACCATAAAAGTTTATTCAAATTTGCTCAATTATATCTAGACACACACTTCACTATATCATTTTCTACACTTTCAGACCTGAACAAAATGCATTTTTGGATCAAATTTCTGTGCATATTTCACATTAAGATCTAAAATTCTAAATTTACTTGATCACTCTTCTGTATACACTTCACCACCTATATATTTTGTTCTAAGCTTTACACTTCACCACTATGATCTTTTGTTCTTAGATTACCTGATCAAACTTCCATATAGACTTCTCCATTATGATCTTTTGTTCTAATTTTAATCTGATCAAACTTTCGTATACACTTCATCATCATAATCTTTTGTTTCAAATTTACCTGATCAAACTTTGCACACTTCACCAAAATGACCTTTTTTCTAAATTTACCTAATCAAATTTCTGCACATTTACAAACATGACTTTTTTTTTTAAAAACTCACCAGATCAAACTTTTGTTTACACTTTACCACCATGATCTTTTGTTCTGAACTGAATGGGAACTCTTGTACTCTGTGATAGCACTCTCTAACACCAAACATATTGAGCTGCAATTAAAACAATATTTTCAGTTACTGTTTCCATCAAAAATATAAATCAGCAAACGCATGAAATCTGAAACAATTTCACACACACACACATAGATTTTTCTATAGCATAAACGTCTCTCCACTAACATAAAAATGATTTTTACAAAATTTTGATGCACAACATTAGTAATATCTAAAGATTAAAATAAAAATAATAAAGTCAAAATGACTCATGAATGATTTTCTTTATATAAAATTGTTTGCTTTAAGAAAATTATATGGCATTTCATGTTTAACATGTCAACATTTAAAAACTAGTTACAAATGTAGAAAAACAAATTAAATTATCACACCAAAATCATTGAAAATGGATACAGCAACAAATATAATAATCATAAAATGGACTTACTGTAATTTAATTTCACTCTTTAATCAAATTTTGTTCAAATATTACTTCACCTTCCTTAATAAAAATTGTTTTAATTCTAGAAATATGAATAAAATATTTACTTTTTGAGCAGCAGCTATTATTGCACCCTCAGTTGGCTGGCCTCTTAGTTGAGCTCCGATAATTGTTGCATTGTTGCATATACATCCAACCTGAAAATGCAGATACACTAATAAAAAAAATAATTCCACTTATTTAATAGTTCACACTAAGATAACCAAGTTTTATCATAAGTAAAGTAGTACTTACAGTATGAATACATGCAACACAAACTATTTACTCATATACACCATTAACAATCAATTAATAAATCTTCAAAAGTATTTGTGAGACACCCTTAGGTGGTAAACAAATCACATACAAAGTTACAAATCATAGAACCACTTGAGAAAGTCAGCGGAACAGATACAAAAATTCACACAACCATACATTTCTCAATCTCACTGACATTGTTGATCACTTTTAGCTGTGTAACAGACAGACTTACCAAAGTTATAAGTGCACCAAAAAGAACAACAGCACAAGGACCATGTGCTAATGTAATAAAGTTAAACTAATTAACTAGGTTATTAACCATTAGTATATGCACACAACCACAACTCAAACTACATCACCCAAATAACACTGCATACTATAGTGTGCCATCACATGTACAGCACACATGCACTGTCACAATGTGTACACACACACCATAAGTAAAGAGAATACACACCAGACACGCATGCACCATTATTTGCACATACCATAATGTTATGGTGCACACCCACACTGATGATATACATATAGGATATCAACACAAATAAATGAATAATGCATGAGAAAATGTCACCCTGTATGGAAAAAGTGCATGAAGAAGTGGAAAAAATATTTTAAGAAATTGAAAGTGTAGGAATGGGTGCACCGAAAAGTGAGGAAACAAGGTAGGAATGGACATGATGTAATAAAGCTTCCTCTGTACAACCTCACAATGGGGTGTACCCAATATCTAGTCCATTCCTACTTCATTTTTTTTTGTGTCCATATGGGTACATACAGAAGTGTATCTATGATTCTTCTACTTTTGTGTACACAGAATGACTCCAAAACTTTGAAAAACAGAAACCTCTTAAGTCTTTTTTACCTTTGTATTTTAATCCACTAATATAACTAATGTATGAAAGTTAACATTTTCCTAAACTGAAAATGTATTTGATACTAAGATAGGGACAAGCTGTAACGGGAAAAAAAAAAAAAAAATTAAGGTGCCCACGTGAATATCTGATTCTTCTAGGGTAGTATAAACAGATTTTACAGTACATGTATTTCTTTCTATAATTCAATTCACAGAAACTAGTCATTGTATGACTAGATAGATATACTTCTGTAGGGTCCCTGAAAGTGTTCTGTTTTAAGAGTAATTGTCACAGACTGCATAATTCTTTTCATGATTCGTGGCATGCACGCATTAACCATCCCTTACATGACATCATTTTAGTGTCTACTGACTGACAGACAACACACTACTGTATAGTAGTGCAAGAGGTTAAAAAAGCTAAAAGGCATTTACAAATACTGATAAACTAATTAAAAATTATATTCCAATGTTCATATACAATGGTGCACTTTACAGTGGTCCTTATTTTTGAAGTTTTGATTTGCACCACTCTCACCCACTCATTTTGTTCCAATATAAATAAGTAATTCACACCAAGATTTACCCATATTGAACGACATTTAGGGTTTGCTCAAGGTAATTGAAATTACCTTGTAGCTCACATTATATCTGTACATTCTGAATATTCTAGAATGTTCCAGAATATTCTTAATAATTCTGGAAATTTCTAGATTATTCTGGTATGTTCTAGTATATTATTATAGAATATTCTAGTATTCAGCCTTGATATGATGATCTCAATATCACTTCCATGAAGAACTTTTCAAAAACTTAAAGGAACAGTTCCAGCCAACAGTCTCACTTGTAGTTCACTGAGATGGCAAGCTCCTTAATGATCTCACAAGGAAAGAACAAGTGGATCATCTGCCAGTTATCTTGTCTGAAACAGGAGTAAACCAAAGTTGATTTCTATCACTGTAGAGGTTCAAGCTTCAGCTGTGGCACATTTGCTGGAAGACTGGGAGTCATTGATCATGTAAAGGCAGTTTGCTTTGACACAATGGCAAGCAATATTGGTCACAGAAATAGAGCATATGTGCTGTTAGAACAAAGATTAAACAAGAATCTCCTGTATTTGCCATCCCAGCATCATATCTTAGAACTTCATGGCAAGTGTTTTGAAAGACTATATGGGGCTTTCCTCTGGTCCAGATATTGCAATTTGCAATCGATTCCAGCAATCTTAGGAATACGTGGACCAGTCCAGTTATGAACCTCCAGCTGACCATGATGAAGTAGCAGAAGCCTTGGAGGAAGTACAGTGTCATTGAATTTGCTACAAGACAACTTCAGGTTAGCAAATCTAGATATGATCATTGAGAGTTTTTTGAACTAGTTCTGACCTTTCTTGGTGGCATCCCACCTTGTAAAGTGCAATTTATAGCTCCTAGAGCACTGCATCATTTACAACAGATGGTCAAGACATTATATGTTCTCAAGATATGGATGTTTATGTGATAGTTTAAGTCCTGAGAGCTCAGAAAGGACTACATGGAGGTACTACAGACAGTCCAACACTTGAATGTGGTACATGACAATGCTGAAAGGTGTATGGTCTATATTGAGGAGTATAATACCATCATAACAAAGAAAGAAGGACAGAAAAAAATCCTCCTTCAAATTGTGCAGAATCACAGAAGATGCTTTGCTAATAGTAAAGAGGAAACAATAACAATGCAAAAGTGGCTAACCACCCCAAAATCATATAATTATACTATTATACATGCAAAACATTAATAATAATAATATACTTTAAATGAATTATTTATAATACATAACAGATAAACTTTTTTTATCACAAAGTTCATATAGTAACAGGCCACTGCAGTCTGGAGCTTCAACCACACTGTGCAACCTCTGAATATGGTTCAAAATGGATGAAGTTTGACATTAAGGTTTGTTTGTACATTGGAACCAAATCAGTAGATGAGAGCTTCAGAATGTTTAGTCTGAAATTTTACCAGCAAATAAGGACCACTCTAGTGCATATTTGGTGGAACAGACCACTTTTCCTCTTGTAAAACAGATTCTTCGAATGAGTTTGGGGTCTTTTTCTTCTGCCCATAAGGTAACATGTTAAGAAGACAATAGTGTGCTTCAACCAGATTCATTAGAATCAAACTATTTCTGGACACATTTGCCAGTATAAAATGATGCATTATCATGCTAAAAGAAGTATAGTCATTTCCCACAGAATTCTATCAATGCAAGCAGTGCAGAATTGCCATAATATGATAAGACATTCATGGCTCTCTCAACTATCATAAATGGATCAAATCCAAACTAGTTAAACATCCTCATAATAACTCCATAACTTTTATGGTTTGTTTTGGATATAAACACAAAGCTATACAAGTTATCTAGCTAGCCCTCTCTAATTTTGAACTATTGACAAGCAGCTAGTTGACAACACCCACTATTAACTCTTGGGTTACTCTGAATAAATAGTGGGATTTGATCATCATGTTTATAATGCACCCATAGTATGCAGAACACATTTTTTTAAAGCAATGAGACATAAACCATGGATTCCAGATTCACAGTCTGGAATGCTAATCACATGGCTACTTCCAATCATGGTCAAACAGTCATATACATATATTAATGTCAGAGTCAGGCCCACCATTCCAAAGTTGACAATAAGCATAACATGATTTTTGTAGCCTTCAATCTTATTAGTTTACAAAGTCATAAACTAAAAAATCAGACCCACTTTCCACACCCATCTGTCCCATCCACACTTTCCCAAATTATCAATGGCTCTCTCTGACATTAAATACTATATTATTTATAACCAACACAAAGCCAAACTTTTAATCTATCAAATGACATAGTACATTACATTGTTTCCTGTTCAGAGAATTGACTATTTTACTTCCAGTTCAAACTTTATTCTCATAGGAATCATATTAATGAGCTTAGCTGAATTTTTAATGGCTCTTATTGCATAGTTAGAAAGCCAGGAAAATTAGGAAAGTTATAGGACCTTGCTTTTCATGTGTTATTAATCTATGTTCTTAGGCACATTATTTAATTAACACTTTTAATATGGGCGTGGTCAAATTGACTGACAACGTGACCTTTTTGTACTTGTATAAAGTCTTTATAGATTTAATACTTATAACTCTCAATATATTGGGTACATCTTAACAACATTTGGCAGTCTTTCAGTTAATATTACAAGTCTTTCACATACAAAAACTCGCATCTCTTAGTGAAGTATTTTAATAAAATAAAATAAAGATTTATCCATGAATATATTGAGTATTTGTTTTGAATAGTCCATGTGCAAAGTAAATTTCATGTTAAAATTAACAATACTTTTCCTCATTTCAAAAATCTCAAATTTCCTTTGTGTGATCCCTAAAACCTCTTAAATGCATTTCAAACATTTCTTTCTAGAATGACTTCAAATTGTAACTTGAAAATACATTCATTTATTCTAAGTAGCTCTAAGTTTGTAACATTATACACCTATTTATAATTAAATTTTATTGTTTTATTGCCCTTTAAACTGCATCTAACTACTATCCCTGCCATTATAAGTTCTAAATCATTCGGGGAACACGCAGCTCACGTTATGCTATCGAATTACATTACCCACAAGCTGCTTGCGTGCATGCCTCATGAACTATTTTAATTATATTATTATTACTTATTTTACCTAATCTATTATTAAATAATTTAAAAAGATCTGTATTTTTAGATTTTAGTTACTTTTACAATAATAAATAAAGAATAAATATGAAAAACAAGAAATAAAGTACTTACCTAATGTTCTTTTTTCTTGCTTTTGGGTTTTGAAGAGAGTTAACCCTAAGTTTTTTATAGTACTGCACTTAATAATTTTTATTTAATTAAATAATGCACCAAAGAATATAGACTAATAACATGCAAAAAGTATACAAATTCACTTATCTCCCAAAAGCTGTTACAACTTTATCCAAGCTAGTCATTAACTTTGGAACGAATCTTGTACTGTGAGTGAAATAGATGATATTCTGTTCAGAATACAATGTTATATACATCATTGGATAGATGAAAACCTTGACTTTCTATTGGTTATAAGTAATATATATATAATGAAATCTAAGAGAGAACTATCAATGAATTGTGAAAGAGAGGATGTGACAGGTGGGTGTAGCAGGAGGGGTCTGATTTTCTATTCAAAAATTGAAGACTATAAAAATTATGGTTTGTGTGAGCAATAACGATTTTATAGAGAGTAATTTACATTTAATTTTGTTCATTTTTGAGGGGTGATGGATAAAATAGGGAGGATGACATGCTAAGACAAAATGTGTCATATGGGTCACACTAGTGGAAATTCAGAATTTCTTTAATATTCCCTTGCAGAATTAAGAACTTAAAATTATTAGCTAAGATCTTATGTTATTCTAATTAGTATAACATAAACAAAAAATAGTATAATTAAATTTTGAATGTAAGACACTAAAACCTTGTGTCATGTTCAGTAAAGGATATCTGGGGTGATAGTTTTAAACTGGTGCTTTCACGTTTTGTTTACCTTTCTTCATTTCAAACTAATTTTCAAACCTTAGAGTACTTTTATTGTTAATTTTCAGTGATCTGGTGCATTAATTGAACCATCAAAGTGCTGGATTGAATTTTACTTCTTAACTTCCAGTCCTTTATGGTAATAAAGAAATTGATTGCCTAAAGTGAACTGGGACTTGACCTGATGACTTTGATTCACTTTTACATATAAAACAATGATCTTTACTTCTTACTGTCTTTATTTTCCATTATTACTTAGAGAATGGGTTTCCATCACTACTTGGAGGGCCAAGGATGGCCCAGGTAGCTAGTGTGCTGGAATGCGAATCTGAGGCTCACTTCCCATTACTGCCTATTCTCCATCATCCTCTGAACTAGCATATATCTTTGGCATTTGTAGGCTTCAAGCTACTTATGACATAATGTGTTTTTTGTTTTATTGTCTTCTTCCAATGATCTGACAAATGCTAGGGATATAAAACAAACATTATTTTCATAGGGATCATTATATATCTACTTTTAGACAACAGCAGTTCTTTACTGATAAAAAGGCCAAGATTGTTTGTTAATTGCACTAATCAGAAGTCAAGTCCTGATGATATTATCCTGCAAACAATTATTTATAAATACCAGGAGTTATTGACTGAGGAGTTGCCTGCTCCTTCTGTTAGAGATGGCTTATCTTGTATGTATGTGATCAGCTGAGACAGATTTTCCTCATTTATTCTCATCAGATCTTCCACCTTGCTGTGTCATAAGCTGTGACTGCTAGAAGATCTTCATCAGTCTACTTTCACAAATTGTTACCTCCATTGCCAGATGGTTATCATCACCCTCCTCTGGTGGTAATGTGTCATCTTCATCAGTGTTAATCAAGTGAGTGTATTTTGCTTCATCTATATATGTTTGGATCTCTGCTTGAAAAAGCACGTTACATTGTTCCTTTACCTTGGTTATTTAATTGCTGGGTAGTTTGACTCTATTTCGTTTATGCTTAGCCTTGGGGGTTTGTTTGGTAGTACTGCTTACTTTAACATTGTTTGGCTATACAATAATTCCAAGCTATCCTGCCACTTGAACATCTTCCTAAATATCTCAGTATGTTGTCCTTAGATTGCCTGGTGGGGTCATCATGAAACCAGTATGGGTATTTTGTACTGTTCGATAAATCTAGCCATAATGCGTTCGACAGAGGTGTTAGTCCTATCTCTGAGGCTTTTGAATCTATATTGTAGCTTGTGTTGGGAGTTTTTAGAGAAACGAGGCTGTTCTTTTCAATTTCCTGGCTTCTGTTAAGTGTGTGTGGGGGTTATTATATTTTTTTTACCATCTTCAAAATGAAATTTAATTCAAAGAGATGCCTCTCCAAAACGGTACCTTTCTCATTCCATGCCAGTGAGTTTTGTAGAAAATGTGACTGTAGAAGATTATGTAAATGCAAGACAAATAGAGATAATTCTGTATGAGAAGTGATGATTAACATAGAGGTTTGTGTGGGTTTCATATTTGTTGTTTTGAACCTAGGTAATATATATATATATAGAGAGAGAGAAAGAAACGGTGCAATTGATGGCACAAACAAGTTATTTGTGGATTTTATAGTAAGCTGTGCTAGTGAAACTGTATAGAAATTCAGACATGGGTTTTCCTAAAAAGTATAATGTTTTTTAAAAAAGCATCTCAACCAAGAATTATTGATGTTGAAGATGATGATGTTCATAACTAGTGGGACATGCAGTTTTAAAACATTTGAAATACATTTGGGAACATGTTTTTATTGGTGTATTTTCTGTGTATAATCTTTTATTCCTGTTAATTTCAGTTGTTCTATCAGCTATGTTTACCTGCTACAAGACAGGCTGCACTTCCAGTAGCTGCTTATTTCCTGCTGTCTTACACACACTCACCAGCTTTAGTTAAGAAAGTAAGTGAATTTGTTTTCTTTTAAAAATATTGTTGGTTTTGCATTGGTTAAAGCTGGGTAGAAATGAAATGTAAAACTTAGTGATAATTATTGAAGTTTTATATGTTTATAAGTTTTCTTACTTAAGCTATTCATAAAATATTAAATTTAGATTATCATTTTTCAACTTAATCTAAATGGGTTGTAAATCATAAGACCGTTCTAATTTGGATCTCAACAATTGGTTTCAGTTTTCTTCAAGTGGATTGTCATTCTTAGTTATGACAATTGTAACTTGGATACATTACCTGGGTTTTTGGTTTTGATTTTCTTCAGTGTTTTGTTATTCCCTGTAGAAAGAGATGACTAAGGCAAATATGTAGATTATTGAACTAGTTCAATGTTTCACAGTCTGTAGAGTTCACCATAACTGTTGTCTTATTAATAGAGAACCATGTTCCATTGTGGCAATTGAATCATGTGTTTCTTTCTGTTGTTACACTTCCAGATTTTTTTCTACATACTAACATTTTTGTTGTAATTGTTCAAATGCTTGTGTAATGCCAAAGTTTCTGCAATACAGTGTGCAATGTCTCTCTTTCATTCTGATTTTCCATTTTGTTTTCAAATAGATTAATTTGCACAAAAATTACTCTTTAATTATCTTACAATTTCTATGTAACCATTTTTACAACATAGAGAATGTTTCAGTTTTATACTTTTGAATAGCAATCCTTGCTTTGAAATTTTTTCATTAGTAAAACATTTTGAATGTTACATGTGGAACATTCTATTATTGAGGCTGAAGAAATAAATATATTAAAAAAACACAAAATTTCACCGAAATGTTTCTTTTAGAAGAGTGAGGAAATCTGTTCACTTTTTCAAAGTTCATAGGTAGACTACTTAGATCAGTGTTTCATAGTTGTTTAGTTAGAAAACATCAGACAGTATGTAAATATTGTAATGTGGTTATTTTAGGTTTCCAGATCTATATTAGTATTGATTGTTATGTTACTCTCTCCAGATTTCAAGAAAAGTACCATGCTTAATTTCTCAACTGAAAAAAGAAAACACTTCAGCTGGTGAACAGTTTTTAGAAAGATTTTGTGCTTTGATGCACACTGTCATGTATCTTCACCCAGGTTTCCCCGACCTTTATGATCCTATCTTAGAAGTAATGAAGGTGAGAAAGGTAGACATTTGTCTTAATTTGATATAGTTAACAATGAGGTAAATATGTCTCGGTATTAAGATCACATGACCTTTTTTTATCATTTATAAAATGAAAAAAAATGGTATGAAACTAGGATATGTACCAAAGAATCCTGATCCAATGATCTTATTGTAACATATATAAAAATAACAAAGATGGTATGAAACTAGGATGTGTACCATAATATCCTGATCTCATGACCTTATTGTATCATTTGTAAAAAAAATAATAATGGTATGATACTAGGTTGTGTACCACAGTATCCTGATCTCATGACCTTATTGTATTATTTGTAAAAAAAATAATAATGGTATGATACTAGGTTGTGTACCACAGTATCCTGATCTCATGACCTTATTGTATTATTTATAGAAAAAATAAAGAATGTATGAAACTAGAATATGTCTCATCTTGATCCCATTACCATATTATATCATTCACCACAAAAAAATATGGGTTAAGAAACTAGGATATGTCTTAGTATTTTGATCCCATAATCTTATTACATTATTTATCACAGTAGTATTGAAATCCAGTGACCTTATTGTATAAATTATAAATAAAAATGGTAAGAAATTAGAATATACATCAAAGTATCAGGGTCCAATGACCTTATTGCATCATTCTTATAAAAATAAGAAACTAGGATATGTATAACAGCATTAGAATCCCATGACCCCAGTGTCCTCATTCATACAAACACAGCCTGGCATGATCAGGTGGTTAGTGCACTTGACTTGCAGTCTGAGGGTTGCACAGTAGATTCCCTGTCCCTCTAAACATGCTTGCTCTTTCAATCCCACTAGTTGTTGGTAAAAGAGTCGCCCAACAGTTGGCGGTAGATGTTGGTGACTAGCTGCCTTCCCTCTAGTCCTTACTTCTGAATTAGGGATGGTTAACACAGATAGCCCTCATGTAGCTTTACACAAAATTCACAATAAACCAAACCACAAACATACAAACACTTGTGTAAGAATCACATACTTTTATCTGCACCTCTTTACATGAACATTGTAGTAATCAAATATATATATGAACGCCTTGACTGGAGACACTTTGTCATTTCCTCTTGGTGGTACCATTTTGGCTGGCTTAACCTTGGTTTACTCTTCTGTGCCACCTGACAACCCAAACCTCTTTTCCCATGCCACTTATAAATTATATTGCTTCAATGTCTCCTTTCCATCACAGGATCTTGTCTTTCCACCTTCATGTTTGGATATGTCCAGTCCATTGCCCATTGAACCATACTTTCCCATTTGGTTATCCTTTCATTTCTTATTCCAGGCATCATTCTACCTCATCTTTCTATCTGCCTGGGGAGCATGGCTTTCAATGTTGGTCCACCCATCGCCACCTTCCTATTAATTGTTCAACCATCAAACATCTCCCTTCCTGCTTTTGCTTTTTATTGGGCAGCCTTGTCTTCACCATTTTGCCAGCTCATTATTGCAAGATGTTTCCTTCCCTGTTCTCTCCTCCTTGTTCAATTTTTCCCTTATCAACAGCCACACTTGGCTTGTTCCCATACTTGACCAGGACCTCTGTGTCAACCTGCATTCTCATACTCATGCCCATTCAATTTGATGGCCACTTGTAACTTCTACCACCTTCAGTTCAGTCATATTCCTCTTTCTTCTCACTTGTGGTCAACATTGTTCAAACCTTTATGCGAGCAACTTATCCTATACCTTTTCCTTTCTCCTCATGTTCTTATTTCTCCTGACTGGTCCTTCCTCCCACAGTCTTCAGCCTCTTCCCTCCTCCTCTCTCCCATTCTTCTGTTTCACTCTTGTTTGCTTATTTGGACCCACACAGACTTTTCTGCCCTGTTTGTACCATTCGTTGCTACTTAGCTCGTACATCTTGCTTTTGGGGTTTCTGTCTTCCACTCTACGTTCCTTGGGATTCCCTCTCCTCCAGAGACAAATCTTCTTCTGCTTTTATTGGTATGTTCTGCCAAATTCTTTGTTTGGTCTCCTCATTGAAGTTTATTGTTTGCAGATGGTCCTCATTTTGTCTAATCAGAGGTGTCACCTGTCTGATTCTCTCGTCACTCATTTCCTTCAGTCACTGGACAAGATTATTCAAGCTTGCATATGGAATACCTTGCATCTCTTCACCACCTAGCTGTCTTGTCTCCTAAGGATAACTGCCTGCCTCCATTCATAATCTACCCACCATCTTTAGACAAATGAGTACATTCCACTTTGGTTTATAGCATTTTCTTCCAGAATCTTTCCAGGTGGCTGGTGGTGCCTCCCAGGGTACGTGTATTTCCGAAAATTCCACTTCGAACCAGGATAACACAAACCACTCGTACCATCCATTCTCCCTCCATACATGCCCACTTTATTAGGTGGGGTGTTCTGCAAGCCCACTGATGTATCTTCATGGTATATTTTGATATCTGTCTACTGTTTGATCCAAACTGTGCCTCTTCCATGGACTGTCATGGAAAATTCAGCAACAGGGGCTACTCTGCCTCCTTCCCTCGCTCTCACTTGCTGGCTTTTCAAAGTAGGTTTATGCACTGTGAATTCTCCCCTTTTTTTTTCAAGTAGAGCAAGGGAGGCTCTTACTAGTTCCTAGCTGCTAGGGTGTAGACCATGGAGAACCCTCAATGACTGGGACCTAATAGCTACAGCTAGAGACTGAACACATGGTGCCAGTTGGTGGGAAGTGGGGCAATGGGGAAACTGTCAGTGTAGTTCAGGTTGTCCCTCTTATAATTATACTCATAACATGTCTGCATCCTAATCCTACCATTGTTCTGATGTCAGTTCCTGGGTGGTCTGGTGTTGGATCGGCCAACATAAGTCCTCATACATGTGGTTGGTAGGTATCCTCCTCCCACCAAAGATTGGACAACAAATTGCTGTTGCTGCCTGGTTTTGGACCAGAGTTGACTCACCACATTTCCATTCACCCTTTTTACTGTTCCCCAGATGTCGAGCTACCAGATGGCCTGATGTTGGTTGTGTATTGGGTCTGCACACATATACCCTGCTTGGTTTGTTGGAACAGAAGTTGTTTTTCCCTTCTACTTCCTGGTCATGAGGTGAAGATGGTTGGACGTTCCTCTTACCCCAGACTGGAAGACAAATACCCAATGCTGCCTGGTTTTGGACTGAAGTTGACCCACCAAATACCTGCAGTCATCTCCTGTTCAGTTGAGGGGAGCACTTCCTAATACATCATGCCCTGCTCCTGCAGCAGATGACTGTTTTCTTGAATCAATGCATATACTAACATTATAAAGTCTATGGCATGTCTTCTGTGCACTCTTCCCACAACCAATGTCAATCCAAGAGTCTGGCAGTAGAATTGAGAACAAAACACACTAATACTTCCTGTGTCCTCATCCTGCAGCCAGTTTTGGTACATTAAGTCTGATAGTAGAGTCGTGGTGAGCACTAGGTATGGTCTTAACAAGCCACAACCATGCTACAACTACTGGCTCTCTGACCTCTTGTGTGCAAGTACTCAGGTGGCCATGTTCTTATTCCGCCCATCCCCACAACACCTGGGAGCTTATTTGCCTCTTCCTCTCTTCCAATCTGGACAAAGAGTGTACTCTGGAAGAGATGAAATGCATAATCCTTTGAACATGCCCCTGTGGAGCCCCTGCCATCAGGAGTCACACTCCATGGGTTTTCTTTAGGCATGTTCGAAAGGGAGCTTATCTAGGTAACTTTCTCACTGGTCCCTCCACCATATCAACGTGAGATTCTAGCTTTCTATGTGCATAAGTGTGTACCTCCTCGGAAGTTAACATTTTTTTACCTGAATATGTATTTCTTATAGATACTCATGTCATTACACACATCTAACCCTTCTTTCTCACTTTCAGTGCAACTTAGTATTACTTGCCTTGTCATAGAATGAAGTTCATGAGTGCAAAATCATAGAGGGAGCTAATGCACAGGTTAGCTGTGTTGTCCTCGTATTGGTAGAGGGTTTTTGCTGCATAACATCATTATGCAGTAGTGCAATTCATGATAAATCTTATGAGTTTAGGTGGGTGTTGCCTGAAGGTTAGTAGCATACAAATCTCTAAGGCAGAAGCACGGGAAGGATAGTTTTATGTATGAAGAGGTATTTATTGGAAATATATTTTCAGGTAATGAAAATATCAACTTCTGTAACATACTGTAGATGTATTCATGAGTGAGAACTTACTTTAATATCAATTGTATATACTATATTCTAGATTAATTCAAGAGAATTTTCTTTAACATTAGTGTATTTAATCCTGTTTCTCCATTTTGCAGAGTAGATGTCATACATTTTTGTCACCTTGTAGAAATTAGTATCTTGTGAAGGGTTGAAACTGTAACATGTGCTGACTGTATCATAAGAAGGGTTGAAACTGTAATGTATTTTCTGTATCTTGTGAAGGGTAGAAACTGTAACATGTGCTGACTGTATCTTGTGAAGGGTAGAAACTGTAACATGTGCTGACTGTATCTTGTGAAGGGTTGAAACTGTAATGTACTTTTTGTGTCTTGTAAATGGTTGAAGCTGTGACATGTACTGACTGTATCTTATGAAGGGTAGAAACTGTGACATGTACTGACTGTATCATATGAAGGGTAGAAACTGTAATGTGTATTGACTATGGTGTGGGGGTAGAAACTGTAACATGTACTTTTTGTGTCTTGTAAATGGTTGAAGCTGTGACATGTACTGACTGTATCTTATGAAGGGTAGAAACTGTAACATGTGCTGATTGTATCTTATGAAGGGTAGAAACTGTGACATGTACTGACTGTATCATATGAAGGGTAGAAACTGTAATGTATTTTCTGTATCTTGTAAAGGGTTGAAGCTGTGACATGTACTAACTATATTTTGTGAAAGATAGAAACTGTGTAATTGCTGAGTGTATTTTGTGAAGGGTCAAAAGTTGGAACATTTACCAGCTCTACTATTAGTTATGTTAAGCTCTTAGTGATTGACTACAAAGTATTTGACATTTTATTGTCTTGTTTGCAGGACTCTGAAGCTCCTAGCTTGGAAAAGATGCATAACTTATTGACTGAAAACCAGTGGGGTATCTTAGATCAGAAATATGTTATTGGTGGAGAAGTTGGCACTGTTAATAGCTATATTAATTGTCTGAGGTCTGAAACAGGCATGACTGGTTTGATGAACTTAGGAAATACATGCTATATGAACAGTGTCCTTCAAGCTCTGTACATGACAGAAAGGTGAGTGTCTTTGTATGTAGGTTAGACGCACATTAGTGGTGGAAGAGGGTGTGATATTAGGATCTATGTTAGTTGTTTGAGGTGTCAAGCTGGCATGGCTGATGTAATCAACTTAGGAAGTAGTTGTTAATAAAGAGTGCTCTTCATGACTCATGTCAAATGTTTCAATATTATCATACAATTTATAAAAAAACAAACAAACAAGTAACAAGAGGAATATCCAAAGAGTCTAAGGTCAACTTTAGAATGCTGTTGTTATGCAAGCAAAAAAGAGGACCCAAAGTTACCAAGTTTTGGAAATACAATATGAAATACAGACTTCGTTGCATAGAGAGTCATGGAAAGATTAATTTGTTATCAAGTACGTGATATACTGTGTACAGCAAGAGCTTTTATACACTTATGGTTTGTTGGGGATTCTCTTCACTCCATGATGGTTATTAGGGATTTTTTTCACTCCCTGGTGGTTTGTTAAGGATTCTCTTGACTCCATGAAAGTTTGTTAGGTATTCTCTTGACTCCATTTAAAAGATATAAATAATAATATCATGGTATGGCTAATTATTTAGATTCGTGAGATCAGTGTAATTAGTATTTGTAACAATTATGTCATTTAGGTACAGTTTATATTTAAATTATTTCACATTAACTTTTGGTGGAAGCAAACTACCTAGATAGACCAGAATGGAAAACCCAGTGGATAATATAACTAGTTTAATATGTCACTCTAACTAAGAGTATGATGAAAACTTGTAATTAGTAGGATTTTATCTGTAAAATATGCAGTAACTCTTTAAAAATAGCTTGTATGAGACGTGTAAACCTATTGAATGTGTTCCATCTTGTTGGAAAAAACGTGCTTGAGCAAACATGAGGCCACCACTGTTGATTGTGGCTCCACACAGTTGGAAAAGAAAGATTGCTTGGGAAGTCATCTGTTAATTAAAATTTTGGAAATTTCTCCAGTGTACTTACATAATTCATACGACTAATAGTTCTTTTAACCAAATCAAATGACTATGAACGATGAAGTTTTTCAAGGTATATCACACATAGTGTGAGATTATTACAGCTTTTCTCTACCTAAATTTGAATATTTAAAACTGTGTCAACGTGATATCTTGAAACTATCTGTGTCACCGAAACTTGTAATACCAAATATATTTCATCATTTATGGTAGATTTAAACATTTCCCAATACTTTCTAAGCATTGCAGGTTTATCACAGATTTATTGGTAGAATTAAGCATTTCTTAATAGTTTGTTAGCATTACAGGTTTACCACAGATTTTAGGGTAGAATTAAGCATTTCCAAATAGTTTCTTAGCATCACAGATGTATCGTAGATTTTATAGTAGAATTAGCAGTTTCTCAACATTACAGGTTTTTCATAGATTTTATGGTAGAATTAGCAGTTTCTCAACATTACAGGTTTTTCATAGATTTTATGGTAAAATTAGCAGTTTCTCAACATTACAGGTTTTTCATAGATTTTATAGTAGAATTAGCAGTTTCTCAACATTACAGGTTTTTCATAGATTTTATGGTAGAATTAGCAGTTTCTCAACATTACAGGTTTTTCATAGATTTTATGGTAGAATTAGCAGTTTCTCAACATTACAGGTTTTTCATAGATTTTATAGTAGAATTAGCAGTTTCTCAACATTACAGGTTTTTCATAGATTTTGAGCTATGAAAAGTTATGGTATTTCTGGCATTTCAATTTTTTTCCAGTTTTACTGTTGTTACTTGCAGCTTCACTCAATGTCATACCAATGTTGAATGGCATCCTGTGCAATATATAAATTTGGCAACCTACGACCCAACCAATTAGTTATCTTAGTTAGTCAGTTGGGTATTCAGCACCCACTTGGAATTGGTACTTTGTGCAAAAGCATTTCTTGCTCTACCCATGATACAGACTTGGCTTCACTTGTATGAAGTTTTGCTTTAAACCATTTTACTGAAATGCTTAGTCGCATTTATTTAGTTTTATAATAAAAGGTTAAATATCTGCAATACTCTCTTGTTTTGCATTTGGTTTTGTAGTTGAAGAAAGAGTGAATATCTGCAATACTCTCTTGTTTTGTATTTGTTCTTGCAGATAAGAAAGAGGTGAATATCTGCAATAATCTATTGTTTTGTTTTCAGTCTTGTAGAAGAAGAAAGGGGTGAATATCTGCAATACTGTCTTGTTTTGTATTCAGTCTTGTAGTAGAAGAAAGGGGTGAATATCTGCAGTACTGTCTTGTTTTGTATTCAGTCTTGTAGTAGAAGAAAGGGGTGAATATCTGAAATACTTTCTTGTTTTGTATTCAGTCTTGTAGTAGAAGAAAGGGGTGAATATCTGCAGTACTGTCTTGTTTTGTATTCAGTCTTGTAGTAGAAGAAAGGGGTGAATATCTGCAATAATCTCTGGTTTTGTATTTAGTCTTGTAGTAGAAGAAAGGGGTGAATATCTGCAGTACTGTCTTGTTTTGTATTCAGTCTTGTAGTAGAAGAATAGGGTGA
>NW_013666596.1:6428-15299 GCF_000517525.1 Limulus polyphemus | reverse complement strand
ATATTCTTTGTGGCTAGAGAGGCATTGTTTCCCTTCTTGTATTCAAACAGCATTACATGCTGAATATGTGTGTGTGTCTCGTCATGTGCCATCACTATAAAGGATTAGAGTATAATAAACTTTGCACATTATATAGGCTACACTAACATGATGTTTAGGCAGTTCATTTAACTATTATATGTGATGTATAATTTTTGGGGGGTGATTAATGAAAGTGTTTCGAAAATCGACTTTAATTTTTTGACAACCTAATATATCTAATGTAACAGTAACATAATATTGGGGATATATCTGATTCACCCTGTTGTAATGAAGCATTCATTTTATATCTAGTTCAACCTTGCTGTAACAGTAACGTAACATTGGGGATATATCTGATTCACCCTGTTGTAATGAAGCATTGATTTTATATCTAGTTCAACCTTGCTGTAACAGTAACGTAACATTGGGGATATATCTGATTAACCCTGTTGTAATGAAGCATTGATTTTATATCTAGTTCAACCTTACTGTAACAGTAATATAACATTGGGGATATATCTGATTCACCCTGTTGTAATGAAGCATTGATTTTATATCTGGTTCAACCTTACTGTAACAGTAATGTAACATTGGGGATATATCCGATTAACCCTGTTGTAATGAAGCATTGATTTTATATCTGGCTCAGTCTGATTGTAATGTTAACATAGCATTGATGATATATCTGTTTGAGTCTGGTTGCAACATTACTATAACATTGATGATATATCTGGTTCAATCTGGTTGTGACATTAACATACCATTAGTGAAGTATCTCGTTCACATGAGCATGTTATAATTATATAATTCTACTCTAAGCAATAGACAATAGGGAATTCTGCATACTTTAATTATGAATGTGGTGAAAATACAGATGGATTTTATGGATACAAGCTTGTTTAAAATAATAATCAAACTGTGTGTCTCATACCTAAAGAAACATAAAACATTTCTGTCATATTGAGAATGCAAACCTAGACAGGAGTGTTTCATAACAGAAGAAATGGCTATTTGAAATGTACTTCTTACATGTAAAGGGAGTAAACGTTACGTTACACAAAAGGTGTAACCCATAAATAAATACTTACAGTAACAATAGCCAAAAACCACTGTATGTCTCTTGTTTCTTCAGAACTAATGAAGTGTAGGTAAAATTTATCAGGGTTATGAAATTAATTTAACGAGGTAGTGGAACCCAAGTGTTTAAACACCAAATGTTGTCTCAAAGATATTTTTTCTTTCAGTTCCTATAACTATCCTCACTACTACATATTTGTAGAATCAAAACAGTTATCAGGTATTCATGGATTTCGTAAAAACTAAAATCTCTAGAAATATTCGCCAATCTTCAGTTCCTCTAATAATTGGTTATATTTTCTTTATGAAATTAAGGTTTTTTTCTTCTCTGAAATGGAATTAGTACAAGTTAAATGCTTCAATGTAGAATTTAATTTATAAAATTTATTGATATAGTGTTTATAAAAATCACAAGCAAAATTGTTATTGGAAGCAGAATAAAAAAAATGTGTGTAAATAGATTTTTGTAAATCCAATGGCTTTCTTCCTCAGTCTGGAATATTCAGAGTTCATCATGCTAACAATACAGTGATTGTCAAAAAAATAAACAACATTAAATGGTGTTACACAGTAGAATAACCCTAAAAGCATAAGTCATTAATAGAAGTAAACAATACTTTAAGTTGTGATATACAGCAAAATAACACTAAAAATATAACAGTTATCAAGATAAGTAAACAAGAGTTTAAGTTGTGATACACAGCAGAATAACCCTAAAAACATAATAGTCATTAATAGAAGTAAACAACAGTTTAAGTTGTAATACACAGTAGAATAACCCTAAAAACATAATAGTCATTAATAGAAGTAAACAACACTTTATGTTATGATATACAGCAGAAAAACCCTAAAAACATAATAGTCATTAATAGAAGTAAACAACACTTTAAGTTATGATATATAGCAGAATAACCCTAAAAACATGACAGTTGTCAAGATAAGTAAACAACAGTTTAACTTGTGATACAAAGTAGAATAACCCTAAAAACATAATAGTCATTAATAGAAGTAAACAACACTTTATGTTATGATATGCAGCAGAATAACCCTAAAAACATGACAGTTGTCAAGATAAGTAAACAACAATTTGAATTGTGATATACAGCAGAGTAACCCTAAAAACATGACAGTCATTAATAGAAGTAAACAACAGTATAAGTTATGATACAAAGTAGAATAACCCTAAAAACATAACAGTTGTCAAGATAAGTAAACAACAGTTTGAATTGTGATATACAGCAGAGTAACCCCAAAAACATGACAGTCATTAATAGAAGTAAACAACAGTATAAGTTATGATACAAAGTATAATAACCCTAAAAACATAACAGTTATCAAGATAAGTAAACAACAGTTTGAATTGTGATATACAGCAAAGTAACCCTAAAAACATGACAGTCATTAATAGAAGTAAACAACAATATAAGTTGTGATATACAGCATAATAATAACCCTAAAACATAACAGTTGTCAAGATATGTAAACAGTGTTTTAAGTTGCAATATATGGTACAATAACTGAAAATATGGCAATTGTTGAGAAAAGTAAACAACAGTTGAAGTGGAATATTCAGAAGAATATCTTTTAAGAAGATAGTACTTCAACATGTTATTGTTGTTTGTGTTACCAATAAATGAACAGGCTTTATGTTCAGTGTTTGGAGGTCATCTTACAATATGTAATGAAGACCCTTCTATACTTGTTGTCATGAGTAGTAGCCAATTACCAAAGAAAGAGTAAACACAGGAGTTATGAAGAAACTTGAATTTAAATTTTGACAACCATCCTTGTTAATATTACAGCTTATCTGGAAAGTCTATCTTATGACTTGATAATTTTGTGATTTCAGATTTTGTGTTGAGGTTCTTCAGGCCATCTCCTCCCCTCAGGAAACTGTACTTCAGAAGCTGCAGGAAGTCTTTGCATACTTAAAACTTACTCAGGTGAACTTCAAAAACAAAAACTTTCATTAGTTTTAGCCTGTGGAATCTCTTCAGCATACTCTATATATGTTTATTAATGTGAAACATGCTATAACAAGATAGTATTAAGAAATTAACTTTCGTAAAAACAATGATCCAAACCTTTTATAATTTATTCAATTTTTATCATGATGTAAAGAGTAATGAAATTCTTTGTTTGCAGTTATTCTTAAACCAACCAGATTTAAAATTTCATTACATTATTTGTATGACCTTTTAAATGTATCTTGTGTTTGAGATTTTTCATTCTAACTTGCTGTCAGAAGTAAGACTGACATTATGGCAAGAAGTAGGACATTACCATTAGAAGTAAGACATAAGAGTAAAAGTAAAACATCACATCAAGAAGTAGGACATTACATTAAGAAGTAAGACATAAGAGTAAAAAGTAAAACATCACATCAAGAAGTAGGACATTACATTAAGAAGTAAGACATCATGGTAAGTTACAGTGAGTTTGGAATAAGTAATGAATACTCTGGTTAGAAAAACATGGGACTTGTTTTACACTTAAAGTTTATAACATAGGCAGATGTGAGGCTATGAAAAATTTAAAGGTTTGGAATTTGGGAGTATATTAAGGTTTAGCAATTGATTTTACAGAAATATAAATCATTTTTGTTAGTTTTTTCCCTCCCTTTTTTTTTCTAGAGACCGGCTGTCTCTCCATCTGATTTTCTTTATGTCTCTAAACCTGCTTGGTTTGAACCAGGGGATCAGCAGGATTGTTCTGAGTTCCTGCGATTTCTCTTGGACCAAATAGAAGAACAGCAAAAGAGTGTTCCCAGTATTATCTCAGATTCTGTTAGCAAAACAGACATTTGTAAATACAGGCAGTCCCTTGTTAACAAAGTTTTTGGTGGCCTTATAACAACATGTTATACATGTATGATGTGTACAAAGTCTTCTATTCATGAAGATGTTTTTACAGATCTGCATATAGCTTTTCCTGAAGAACATTGTAAAGCTGTACAGGATCAGCCAGTGTATCAAACACGTTCTACTGCAAAGTGTCCAGATGTCTTATCGGATGAACCAGAAGGAAAGCAGTCTTTGTCCCTTGAGAATCTAGTATGGAATTACTTTCAAACTGAGAAGCTCCAAGGGGATAATCAGTACCACTGTGATAACTGTGGGAAACTTTCAGATGCTGAGAGAACAGTATTAGTAACAGATCCCCCAGAACACTTAGTTCTTTCTCTTCTAAGGTTTGCTTACAGTACCTCAACCCAATCTAGAAGGAAGTTTTTTACAAATGTCACTTGTCCACAAGTGTTGAAGTTGCCCATAGATAAGAATACTGAAGTTTTGTACAGTCTGTATGCTGTAGTGGTCCACTCCGGAGTGTCTGCAGAGTCAGGTCACTATTACACATATGCTCAATCATCCGAAATTGAGTCAGAGACAGACAGGTGGTATCTGTTCAATGACAGCCATGTCTCTTTCTCATCCTATAAATCTCTTAGTAATCTCAGCAAGAGATTTCCTAGAGACACAGCCTATGTGTTATTTTATAGAAAACAACCTCTAACTGAAAGGATACAACCACATTTGAAGGAAGAACTACGGGAAATGGTAGCTAAAGATAATGCTAATTTCCTGCTGGTAAGTTATTTACATAATTCTCTCTCAAATTTAATACATAGGCATGATATTATAAATAAAGTAGAAATGAAATCTTTTAAAAAGTGTAAAATATCATACTGCTTCACAATAATGTGGCTTCATCATTTACCTGATGTATTATGATATTTTACTTTCTTTTTAATATATAATTGTAGTTGTTTTAGCTTTTCAAACATGTCATTTGTTTTGATGTAAATATTAAATGTTCCATGAGTAGCTTTTAGATGTTATTGTTAGTGTTGTGTAAAGATTATGCTAGCATTAATTAGGCATAGTTTTAGGAATTTTCTATATTGAAAATATTATATACAATTTAGCAATGTATAATATTAACCCATTCAAGTGAGTTAGTTCTACAAGTGAAACAAACACATAGTTTAGAATCCAAACAATGTGTGATTAAAGCTAGTTGGAACCATAATTTTTTGTAATAAATTAATTTCATATAATTACCACCTATAATACATGGTTCTCTAGTATGTTTTATGAGGTTTATGACAAGTAAGTTTGTTGTAACAAACTTATTTCTATATCTTCAGTTAATTAGCTTTTTCATATTACTCTGGATTAATTGCATTTTTTAAGAATGATGTTCCAGGTCATGCAATGCTTTTGGAACTACTACATTCATCATTAATCATGCTCATTCTGATGGCCATGATTACACATTTTCTAATAAGCTTATTTCAAGATGGTGAGCCAATCTTAGACCCCACCTCTTTACACAGTCTCTACTGTATTATCATTGATTTTGAAGATATCAGTGGCATGAAAGTCCATTTGAGCTCCATCAGAGAATTGACAGCTATGTTGTTGAATAAGATTACTACAATTTTAATTTACTTTCTTATGAAAACAATCATTAATTTTCAGGTTTGACTGGAAGCTATTGAGGCACCAAATTTTTGTTTAGTATCTTGAGAGATGCCTGGGTTTATCACATTGGCTTGATGAGTCAGGGGCTGTCTTTTGTAACCATAGCTTTTACTTTCCACTTGAAGTTCATTGGTTCTGATAGGCTTGAAGCAAGTCACTTTTCTGAATGCTCTTTTATGCTAGTTTTTATTTCCAGAGAACACCGAAGACTTCTTTTTTTTTAAATATTATGTTGTTTGACCACAGATCATTTAATAACCTCACTATAAAAAAGGGGCTGTGACATATTTCTCCACCCATAAATCTTCATCACATAACTAGGAATTTGCTATGAACAATTAGGTAGATGCTAAAATATTGCCTGTGCCTTGCATCTGTATAGCTTAGTTAGGATGGAAGCAAATAACTTATAATTAGATTTTCTACTAAACTGTGGTTAAATTTAATGTTGTTCACTCTTGAACAAATAGCCTTGTTGTGGTTTGGATGAATGCTGGTTAAGCTTATACAAGTCTTTATTCCACTAATGTATGGTAAGGTTAAATAATGGTCAGGTTTGAATTAGTTTTCATCCTAAATTCTGTACAGTTTGTTGTTGAACTACGTTTTCATCCTACATCCTAAATATATCATGTTTGAATTATTTTTAGGCTACATCCTGTATAGGTTGTGTTTGAACTAGTGTTTCTTGCTACATCCTGTATAGTTTGTGCTTGAGACTGCTAATATAAGTGATTGCTTCTTTTAAAAAAGTTATAGACATTAGTACTAAATACAGGAGCTATAGACATTCCTAGCTGCTCTTTCAAGATTATGTCATGATCAGCATTATTAAATTACTTGGGACTTTTGTTGTGAGTGAACTACTGATGCAGGATGAAGAACTGAGATGTATCTACTCTAGCATCACCATATACATCCTGGGTGCCTGTTCTACTGTTTACTAACATGACTTCTGGCACTGTGACCAACATTCTACAAATGCAGTGATGGTGCTTAAACTCTGTTATCAACAACATGTTGTACAGAGTTTTGTTGTTGTACTTCCCTACCACTGAAATGTTTGTGGTTATACTCTCTACTGTCAGCAACTTATAGTCCTGGGTTTTAAAATTAACCTTATAGTCTTACCTCTGTATCATTGTCTACTGTCAACAATTATTTAATGATTGTCACAATGTTAACAACTCATCATGCAGAATTTTCCCTATGATAACCTTGATGTAACATTGTACTCTTAATATTATTTCTCACCTAGTGAAGTAGTGACCTTTCCAAGATTGGTACTATGATGTGTCCTGTGTTCATTAGATGAGCATATTTCTCTTGCTGCTTGCTTGAAGGAAGGAATCTTTTCAGTTTTTTCTTATTTAGAAATATTGTTTTTTCCTTCTTTTTTGGATGAACATATTGTTTTTATTCTTTGTTTGAGCACAAAGATCTGGAAAAGTAGCTGTTTTGGAGATATTGAATGTTTCCCACAGTTCTTCAAGCTGCAAGACTGGATGTTTTAGAGATATTGAATGTTTCTCACAATTCTTCAAATTTTAAGACCGGATGTTTTGGAGGTACTGAATGTTTTCCAAAGTTCTTCAAATTGTATGACTAGGTGTTTTGGATTCTGACTAAGAAGTTAGCACACAGGATCACATACAAAAGTTGTAATATTTTTCAAACGAGACCCAATAGTCAAGCTTTCGAATAGTTGAATATTTCTCACAGTTCTTCAAGCTGCAAGACTAGCTGTTTTGAGTGAATTGATAATGAAGACTTTTGTATTGCACTGTTCTAGTTGACTTTTTATTTGGTTGTGGTTGATTTTATATTTTCCATAACTGTAAAAGACAGTGTAGTTGGAAAGAGCACAAGAAGGTTAGAAGTGACTATATAGTCATGCTTGACATGTAGACTCCTAGAGCATATGTAGCACAAACTTGCCTTGAGTAAATTGTTTGGAAAGGTGTTATATTTCATAGGCGGAAGTTTTTAAGAAACTAATTCTGCTTATAGTTCAAATGCTTTAAACGTGTAAGTAGTTTAGTTGAAGGAAACACTGTTAGTAAAAGTTTTTGTATAAGATACAGAAGCATACTTTTTTTTGACTTATGAGTGTTTTTGTATAATTAGTTTTATAGTAAGTCATTTTTATTTTATTCTGACAAGTTTCAAAACAATAAAAAATGTAAATTATTTCTGATTCTGCATAGGAAGTGGAGTTAAAGTCAAAAAAACAGCAAGAGAAGATACTAAAAAATTGGACTTCTAACTGGAAAGATGATGATTCTCCACCTCCTGCTGGGGGTTGTGGTGGGGGGTTAGGATTAGGTGGCATGGGTGATATAGTGAATCGTTTTGTGTTTTGAAATGAAAGCTGAATAATGTATAAAATAATTAAAAAAGTTACAAAAATTCTTAGATGTTGGTCTTGTATTTTATAACGTGTCGGAAACTTACTAAACACCATCATTGTATATGGATAAGAATATTAAAACATCAATATATAACAAACACAGTAACACTGAAGATATTAAAACATCAATATATAACAAACACAGTAACAATGTTTGAAAATTATGTAAAAGATACTCTTAACCCAATGACTACCAGCTACTAACTTTCTGAGTAGCCAATGTAAGTCTTGCTATATTTCATTCCAAGAATAAAGCTAGTGGATGAAACTGTTTGAAACTTCATAAGAACTTTCATAAATGCATGTAGTTTAAGAAACATAAAGTCTGTTACTTTTGATAAATTTAGTTTTTTTGCATTATGATCTCTAATATCTTGGAAAATTACATTAGGGAAATGGTATGTATAAGAAATGATGGACACAGTTTATTTGTATTGATTTGTTTTAGAAGTGAACAAGTAATTACTATTCTCAACACATGATGGACACAGTTTATTTCTATTGATTTGTTTTAGAAGTGAACAAGTAATTACTATTCTCAACACATGATGGACACAGTTTATTGCTATTGATATGTTTTAGAAGTGAACAAATTACTATTCTTGACACATGATGGACACAGTTTATTTCTATTTACTTGTTTTGGAAGTGAACAAGTAATTACTTTTCTCAACACATGATGGACACAGTTTATTTCTATTGATTTGTTTTAGAACTGAACAAGTAATTACTATTCTCAACACATGATGGACACAGTTTATTGCTATTGATATGTTTTAGAAGTGAACAAATAATTACTATTCTCAACACATGATGGACACAGTTTATTGCTATTGATATGTTTTAGAAGTGAACAAGTAATTAATATTCTCAGCACAT
>NW_013666596.1:0-5928 GCF_000517525.1 Limulus polyphemus | reverse complement strand
ATTGATTTGTTTTAGAAGTGAACAAGTAATTACTATTCTTGACACATGATGGACACAGTTTATTGCTATTGATTTGTTTTAGAAGTGAACAAGTAATTACTATTCTTGACACATGATGGACACAGTTTATTGCTATTGATTTGTTTTAGAAGTGAACAAGTAATTACTATTCTTGACACATGATGGACACAGTTTATTGCTATTGATATCTTTTAGAAGCGAACAAATAATTACTATTCTCAACACATGACGGACACAGTTTATTTCTATTTACTTGTTTTAGAAGTGAACAAGTAATTAATATTCTCAACACATGATGGACACAGTTTATTTCTATTGATCATTTCAATGTTATAACAAAATGGTGGAAGTATAGGACCTAAAGTTTAGAAAGTATATATGTAGTCATAAATCAGACACTCAATCTTGGATTAAAAAAGTAAATTACTCACTATTAGTATAATTCAGACTTCTTAAAAAATTACATTGCTTAAGTATCATGTTGTATAAATAAAATTTTGAATTGACAAAATAAGTCATTTATATACATGGTATATAAATATATATATTTTTTTTCTTAAACATCCTTCTTTCTATATACATCTTTTGTATAAAAAAGTTATTAATTGACAGCACTGACAAAAACTTCTAGGATAGTTATAATTTGGGTTATAGAACCTCTGGTGATACAGTCTTATCTAACATTATTATAATTTGGGTTGTAGAACTTCTGGTGATACAGTCTTATCTAACATTGTTATAATTTGGGTTGTAGAACTTCTGGTGATACAGCCTTGTCTAACATTGTTATAAAAAGGAAAGAACTAATAAACCTATATCTTTTGTTGTTTTTTAGTAATTCTTGCATTATTTTAAATTGTCTACTAAACCTCTCAATTGATACTGTGTAATAGAAAACACACATTCTGTTCGGATACTTCTTGCTTGATAATTTGCAAAATATCATACTTTTTGTACTTGAAAAGTTTTTCAATAGAAGATCAACTGTTTATTAAAATATAGAATTATTGAGCTTATACACAAAAATATTTGAAGAAGTTTCTACAAACAAGTAGAAATTTTTATGTTTATTTAGGGATAAACAAGTAAATATGTTTAAAAACTATGCCACACTTGGTTTTCCTAAGATCATTGGGTGTAAAATAAAAATATAACTTACTCAAGTAAATATTTAGTTGAAAAATATATAAGTGAAATTATAAGACTGGGTTGAGCAGAATGTAGGTACAAATTGAAATAGTTCCTTATCAATAAATGTGCACGAAATAACAAGTATTCCTGATCACAAGCACCTGTAGTTTTATCTTTTGTATACACTGATTTTTTAGTGCCAGATATTAAGGTCTAATGTAGAAAAGCTTCTTGTACCACTAAGTAAGGAACTGCAAAATGCTTTGGGCACTAGTGAAGTATATTGAAATGTTATTGTCCATAAAGGCACCAGTAGACATAATACCACAAGAACAATGTTTACTCTCTTGCCTGTAATACAGGGGAGGGCTCCTTGTCTACAAGACGGAAGGCTTCCAAAAACTCATTGAAATCAATAAATCCGTCTTTGTTAATGTCTATACTCTTGGCCAAATCATCAATCTCTTCTTGTGACATAGCTGTCCCTAAGTGTTGACTTAGTAGATGGCATGCATCTGTAAATTCTTCCATGGAGATAAGACCTACAAACACACAGAAATTACATTAAGTCTCAGTTTAAGTAACAAAGCCTAAAATATGACCTAAACACTTATCAAAGCAGTGTAAGAGATTAAGTAATGTTAAGATATTAGACTAGGCCTGTCATGTTACTCAAAATAATCTGCAGTTACTGCAGATGACAAACATGCTAAATTAGACCAAGACAGTTAAAAACAAAAGCCATGAAATGTCAGCTTGAATAACTATATAGTTATAAAGTAGGTAACAAAAACATTTAACTAGACTAGTACAAAGAAGCAGGTTAAGTAACATTAAGACTTGAAACTAATCTTGTGATACAAAAGAAAATAATCTGCAAGGGGGTCAATATTGACTACAAATACATTATATTTGAACTAGATAAAGAACAAAATCCACAAGAGTTCAGGCTAAAATACAAAAAGACAGATATAATCAATTGTACTGGGGTTAGATATACAAGAAAAATCACATAGGGTCAGGATAAATAACAGAGGTTTAAATGGTAAACTGCAACAGATTGATGTAACCAATTACCAGAAAAGCTCATAGGATCAGAATAACTAACAAATTATTCTATACAAAGCAGAGGAAGCTACAAAGAATCAATATAATCATTATCACTGGATTAGACACAAAACAAAATAAACCATTGGTTTTAGGAAGATCCTAAGAAATTAAGGAGTACAAAAAAGAATGAAATATAATCAATAAGATTGGCCAACTAACCTGACCCATCTCTATCGATAAACCTAAATATGGTTTCCAGAGTATCCTTGCTTCGGTATAACGTTTCCAGTAGTGATGGTTCATTCTAAGAAAATGTAGATTGTTGAATGTAAGGTTTATCACCAAATTAAAAACATTTCTTCTGGATATATTAACTAACTGTTATAAGTATACTGTTAAAAACATTGTAGGAGACATAACTGTTGAATAAGTGTTCCGCATGATGTGAAAAAAACATGGATGATTGATAATAAAGAATAAGTTGACATGTCTAAATTAAAACCTTCTCTAGTTTATTTTGTACAATGTTTCAAGTAGACTCCTTTCATTAGGCAGTAGAAATCTTGTTACAATGGAACTAGGCTCAGAGATAATCGTTAAAACGTAAAATAATACAAAAGTTTAATTATGTGTTTAGCAGTGAAAGTGGAAAGTAATTAAAATAACTAAAATTGGATTTATATATATAAAAGAGGAAATTAATGTCAATTTGCAAAATAATAGCCTAGTAAAATAATAATTCCGGGAAATAGCTATGGTAAGGAAAAGACTTTTGCATAGGTAAGGTTAATAAGGGAGATTTAACCAGGAGTAAAAGGTAATGTAAATGCGTCTAAAGAAAAAGTTTAAAGGAATAAAATTAGAGAAAGAGTTTTATAATTATTTGAAAGTAAATCCCTTGTTTATACCATATAGGCTAATCAGTGTCAATGTGATATTACTTTTAATTTCTCCAGACTAATAAACATCAATGTGATATTAATTGTACTATCTGTAGGTTAATTAGCATCAGTGTGATATTTGTACTATCTCTAGACTAATCAACATCAGTGTAATATATGTGCTATCTCTAAGTTAATCAGAGTGAATGTGATATTTTTACTATATATGTCAACATTAGTGTAATATTATTTTTAATATTTAAACTAATCAACATCAGTGTAATATATGTGCTATCTCTAAGTTAATCAGAGTGAATGTGATATTAGTACTATCGCTAGGCTAATCAACATCAGTGTGATATTAATTGTAACTCTCTATAGGTTAATTAGCATCAATGTGATATTTTGACTGTCTCTAGTTTAATCAACATTAAGATTATAGTATTTGATCTTAATACACCATTCAGTCTTCACCTTATCATTCAAAGTAGTAGTTTGCTCAGGTGGTTAAATTCAAATCTGATTTCATTCCACAGCATTCAAGGAAGATAATTCAGACCAATCTCTAATAGTGGCTGGAAGTGTTTTCAGGGAAGATAATCTGCCCTCAGGCAAAATTGTATAGAACTACTTGCCTGTGTTGTCACAAACCACATGACCTCCTGCCATCAAAGGAGGCCTCCACCTGGTGACATCATTTGATCTCCATTAATTGACGACCCTAATGAGATGGCATCCTTTGCTCTCCACTGAGGCACTCCTTTTGTCATGATAGTAGGGTATACTAGTGAGGTGTTTATTTCTATGTGATTGTTAACTATTATAATTATCTTTCTTTACCTGATTTCCTCGGTGTGTATGGTACAAGTACATTTTTAATTAGGGAGCTTTTTCATTTGTTTAATGAAAGAAAGAAGTTCACATACTTGAACAATACTTTGGTTAATATTAAGCATTAAAATATTAGATAATGCCAGTTGACCTTCTGCAAAAGATCACCTGGAAACAGCCACTGTTTAAGATTGATCTGAATTATCTTCCCTGAAAACACTTCCAGCTACTATTAGAGATTGATCTGAATTATCTTCCCTGAAAACACTTCCAGCCACTATTAGAGATTGATCTGAATTATCTTCCCTGAAAACACTTCCAGCCACTATTAAAGATTGATCTGAATTATCTTCCCTGAAAACACTTCCAGCCACTATTAGAGATTGATCTGAATTATCTTCCCTGAAAACACTTCCAGCCACTATTTGAGATTGGTCTGAATTATCTTCCCTGAAAACACTTCCAGCCACTATTTGAGATTGATCTGAATTATCTTCCCTGAAAACACTTCCAGCCACTATTAGAGATTGATCTGAATTTTCTTATTTCCTTTCTTGTTTGAATTATAAATCATAAGTTTGGCTTACATGACTAGTGGGTCAAAATTTAAATAAATCAACAGCTATTCTCCGAAACATCTGGGTATTGTGTTTTTTCTATACTAACATTTAATATACTTGCTGATTGTGATGATAAATATATAAATAATGTTAGTGACTTATAAAATAGTTTTAACATAAATTGCACATAAAATATACATGCTAATAAAATGATGTATTTTCAGGTAAGATCTGCATTAGTCAGTGGTGCGATATTATGAAAATAGTGGTAGGTTTACATCTCCCGTGGAGACTGCTGTGTCCTAAGATCGCCAAGTTTGATGCAGTAACAGGAACAGTGGCTTACGAATCCACTTTTGAAGAATACACAATTCAGAATAACTTGGCTCAACAGGTTCGAAATGCCTTCTTACATTAATGAGTGTGTTATTGTTTAAGTGGACTTTATTTATGATAAATTATGTAGAACCAATGTCTTAACTCAAATGTCAAACTATATCACTTTGTTCTGTGCCAATAATTCTTACTATTATTTTGTAATATTTGAAATACTACAATTTTGCTCTTCACAGTTTGAGACATTATCAACGTTAAATTAAGTTAAATACCATTAACCATTAAAGAAGTTTGACCATTTAGAAAAAAAAAGAAAAAAGAAATGATGCACCTAAACAGTAGTTAACTCTGTGTGAATGGCCAGATTAGACAATCCAGACTAGATGGTGGTTAGCTCAGTGAGAGAGGCTGGATTATACAATCCAGACCAGACAGTAGTTAGCTCAGTGTGAGTGGCCAGACTAGATGGTGGTTAGCTCAGTGTGGGTGGCCAGATTAGACAATCCAGACTAGATGGTGGTTAGCTCGGCATGTGAGTGGCTGGATTAGACAATCCAGACCAGATAGTGGTTAGCTCGGCATGTGAGTGGCTGGATTAGACAATCCACGCCAGATAGTAGTTAGCTCAGTGTGAGTAGCTGGATTATACAATCCTGACTAAACAGTGGTTAGCTCAGAGTGAGTGGCCAGACTATACAGTCTAGTTAGCTTGGCATGCGAGTGGCTGGATTAGACAACCTAGCCCAGATGGTGCTTAATTTTGTAAAAGCTGATGGAATAGACATTTCATTCTGGCAGAACTATATAGAATTTTTTTACAACCATTAGAGACTGCATGTCATAAATTTTTGAACACCATTCCCAGGAATTTCAGTCCTCTACAACTTTTATCATTATTATCTTTAGTTTATGTTTGATAAACTCTAGCCTCATCCGACAGCTCATGATTGAGGAAATCCCACTTTTGAAATAACCCCATTCGAAATAAAATGTCCTTCTCAGTGCAACTTGGTGCTCTAATGTTGCACTTAAACCTAACTAGAGTACTGCTAGAACAAGCACCATTAGGTGTTGTAGGTAGAAACTACATTATTAGAAGTATATTACCCGATACGTTT